>NW_007247378.1:817075-876859 GCF_000164805.1 Carlito syrichta
AGCATATTTGTATACCTAACCCTTAACTGTACCCCACAATATCATAATAAAAAATATTGATTTAAAAAAGAATAAGAAAAACCAAAAAAGAATTGCAATGCAGTTTTAAAAATACCCTTCATATTACTACATGACACCAAGAAACCACACACACACACACACACACACACACACACACACAAACACACAAATTTTAGCTGAACTTAAGAGCCATAAAATGTCCAAATAAATGATCTTGAAAATTATTAAAATATCTGAATAGTATAAGTTAAGTGATTTGAGGTTGATTAATAGGATTTATGTTAGAATAGTTGAATATTTTCATTTCTTTGGAAATTAAAATGAACCTTAATGGTATCTATTTTATAATACTTTATAGTTTCAAAGTACATAATGAGTAAATAAGTTCTACATTTGAAAGTTTCAATATATAGGAAGCAGAGAAATATACAGAGTTTAAAAAATGTGTGGCAAAGGGAATAACTTGATGTCTTTTTATTTTAATTTAATTAAAAACAATAATCCATATGCTTCCTTTTTTATTGTGTTGACAATTTATAATTGTATAAAAATGAATTTAAGTATACAATGTAAAAAATTAAGTTATCATGGTTAACACATCCAAAGCCTCAAATCATACGCTTCTAAGCATATTAAAAATAAGAACTTATTTTGAATTTGCTGTCAGTTGTTTCTTTGCCTTTTGAAAATAGAAATGATAGTAACAGCAGCAATAGCATCAGAAACAAAAATAACAATAAAATACTTACCGAACGCTTGCTATGTGCCAGTCACTATACAACTTAGTTTTGCCTAATGTTTGGGGACAATGTTGAAGTTACTTGTGAGATTGACATGACCTTTTAAATTAAATGATTGTGTAACTGTTAGGTCAATAAAACATACCAAAATAGTATTATTTGAAGATATTAATATAAAATATATCATTTTCTTATATTATAGGCAATATTCATACTCTTTGGAATGTATGTGTGAGAAAATATTTGCTGTCTATACATATTTGTAATGTGACAACTTCAATCTGGCCATTGATCAACTGCATCTAGATAATCAAGATGATATAAGAACAATTTGCATTAAAAATTAGTAAATACTAGTCAACTAGTGAGAGTGTCTGGTTTATTCACATATTGTGTCATTTTGAAACTTTTTGACTTTAAAAACAGTTATGACCAAATGACAAGTTTCAGAAAAGGAAGGATTCTAATGACATGATAGCATGTAAACTCTGTCACTGATGGTTTGCACTAGGATTAAATCATGTTGGATTATTGGAATTTTACTAAAAGTATACCGAAGATTAATGTTACAATCAATAAAGTAAAATGCTTATTGAAATCAAGCAGGCAAGTCAATGTTAAACTACTATCCAATGGATAGCATCCTCAACCATAACATGTTTAATGTGTCCTTTAGTAAGTGAACAGCACTATTTTAATATTGAAGAGGACAGTTTGTTGTCTAGCATCAAGAATCTTAGTTGAATCTTGGGGTGGACTGAAGTAATCAACCCTGGGTTTAACAGTGATTTCAAAGTAATTACACTGACAAATCTCAATTTTCATAGTGATTCTAAAAGCTTACTTATTAATAGTTTACTTATTGCAAAATAATATAGGCAGAAATACATATCTTAAGATTTTTATTAACTCTGTTATTAAAAAAATTAACTCTGTTATCTAATTTTGGATTATATAAGCTAATAATAAAGGTTGACTTGTTTTAATTGACAGGTAGAGAAAGTAGTTTGTTTTAAGGATGGGTATAGTAGCTTACACCTGTAAGCCTAGGATACTTTGGGTGGCTGTGGTGGGAAGTTCACTTGAGGCATGGAGTTTGACACCATCATGGGCAACATAGAAAGATGCTGTCTATGCAAAAAAAAAAAAAAAAGGAAAGAAGAAAAAAGTAACTAGGTAACTGGGTATAGTGGTGCACACCTATAGTCTTAGCTACTTGGGAGGCTGAGATAAGAGGATTGCTTGATCTCAGGTGTTAGAGGCTGCAGTGAGCTATAATCATTCACTGCACTACAGCCTGGGCAATAGAATGAAATTGTCTCATAAAAAAAAGAAGAAATATAGTGTTGTATTTGCAAATAACATATTTTCTATGTTTTAAGCTTCTTCATGTGTTGTAGAGATTGCATCAAACTTTGCAAAAAAATATTTTTCCAAAAGAACATTTAATATACAAGAAATTATGTCTTATAATATATACTTAGAAAAATTGTTTGCATCCAACTAATTATATCTATGCTAGTATAATGTACACATGTGGTGTGGTATAAAACAAGAGTGAAAGCATAGATTTAAAGCCAGACTGCTGGGGTTTGATGTCTAAATTATCTCTAGTTTTCTAGGTGATCTTGACTAATTTATATAAATTCTGTGTCCCTCTGTATACTTACCTATAAAATATGGGGAAATAATAATAACTTTCTACCTTACAGAATTGCTATGAAGATTAAATTAATAATGTAAAATGTTTGATTAAATTAATAATATAAAATAACTTGGTACATGGTGTGAAGAATATAAGGTTTAGTAAATATTTACAATATATATGATATATGACATATATAGTGTTATGTGATATGTAATGCTGTATGATACATTATTTGATTATTTAATGTAATAGTTCCCATAAAACTTTATAAAACATGTACATTTAATATATATATATATACCATCCATAATTTATCTATATAAATATATATCACAATGAGAAAACAAAATAAAAATAAAAGTGTAAGACATTTTAACAATATACAGTTGAATATTGAATTAAAGCAACATAATTGTAGGCATGTAATATACAATATAGCTTTTAATAATATATAATATAACTTTTAATATCCTCAACTGAGGCCGGGTGCATTGGCTCAAGACTGTAATTCCAACACTTTGGGAGGCCAAGGAGAGAGGATTGCTTGAGTGCAGGGGTTCAAGATTAGCTTGAGCAACTTGATAAGTTCTCATTTCTACAATAAATCAAAAACATTTGCCAGATGTGGTGGCACGTGCCTGTGGTTCCAGTTACTTGGAAGGCTGAGATGGAAGGATAACCTGAGCCCAGCAGGCCATGGCTGCATTGGCCATGAGTGTGCCACTGCACTCCAGCCTGGGCAACAGACTGAGTCTCTGACTCAAATAAATAAATAAATTGTGTATTATACTTACAATGAAAAACTCAGTGAAATTAAAAAGAATGAACTATTAATACATGCAACAACATGGATAAATCTCAACATCATTTTTAAAAAATCCTCAATTGAATTATATATTTGAAAGTTTGTGTTCACAAATATAGGCATGATTGCAACTCAACATTATGTGATTGTTTATAGTCAATCAATACATAACAGTTATAATTCTATATAAATAATAAAAGGCAATATAGTTGGAGATCCTGACATGCAGACATTTCTCTTACATGTAATCTATGTAAGCCCCATTATATTTGTATTACTTGTTTCTAAGAGAGAGTGAAAAGGTTTAGAACTTCAGAATCTGTAGATACAAAAATGAGAAAAGGGACAGAGTTAACCTACACACACACAAATTAAAAACCCTAGACAAGCTGTTTCTTGATATACTCCCAATAATCACTGTCTAATCTCATAACCTCCCTCCACTCCCAAAATTTACCATCCCAGCGTTTACTGAGTACACAATTAGCACAGTTTAACGTGATTAGGTTGTGTTACATTTTAATGAAATATATTTATTTGGTTTTATCAAATATTATACCTTGTTTTAAAAAGTTCAAATTTATGCTTGATAATTGCCTGTAGCAAACACTGATTGTATCATGAGTGTGCACATTGGTTCTATAGACATAATTTTCAGCTACTACTTAATAAAATTTTACTGAAATAATGAAAGTGTTGTTGAATAAACAAAGGAAGTTTAAGACAATTTGTGATGGGGGCTATTTTAAAAATGATGTACTAATATCCAGTTTAAGGTTTTTTTTGTATGAGATCACAGACATCTGAGGAGAAATGATATAGAAAGAGTGAAAAGAAAAAGAGGAGGACAGAAAAAGTGAAAGAAGAGGAGAGAGAGAAAAGACAGAGAGAAAGAGAGAGACAGAGAAACAGACATAAAACTTCAAATTAATCTGTTTATCCATAAGTTGTTGAAGGGTTGGTTTCATATTCTAAAACAGAAAAAGTTTTGTGAGCCTGTCAATAATTTAAAACCAAAGATAGCATCATTGATTCTATAATTTTAGTGTGTTGAATTAAGTAATATGTTATGAGCAACTTGTCTGGAAACCTTTATAAAATTTAATAACATACCATTATTATTTGTGTTTTAAAAATGCATTTTTAGTTTTAAGCAATCATAAAAAAGCAGAATTATAAAAACAATCTGTTCCTAGGTCAGAAAAAATACTTATGTGAAAGTTTCAATATTTTTTTCCCATGGGAAGAGCCTAAAATATTATGCATTATCTAAAGTTTTTGATGTTTTCCTTTTCAGCAAGAAGCATATAAATTAATTTTAGAAAGAAAGAGATTTGCAAATATATTTCAATGTTTTCGGTAAATTTTCTTACATAGTAAAAAATGAAATAAGAGCAAAACAAGGCTACGGTATCAAAATATGGTACGGTACTCTCATGCTGAAAATAGAGTTCAGAATCAAATAATAGAGTACTATCTCTGACAGTAAACTTTTCTGTCCTTGTGCAGGATCTCACTAAGTATACAACACATTTCAAATTCCTCAGTGAGGAATTCTCACTCAAGGGAGAAAGAAAAAATGCCTTGAGCATGAAGATTACATTGAGTTTTGCTCTAGAGACATTATCATTTGAGATATTTGTGTCTCATCCAAATATAATTTCTACTTTCCAAAAAAGACAAATAAATCTCAACTTGTTTAAAATATGTCTATTAATCATAGAGACAAACTTATTTCATTAATTTACTCAAGCATTTTTTAGTCTATATGTGATAACAGGTGTCTTACTCTGAAAAACTGAATAATTCTTATAATTTCATATTTACTTGCTACATCTCCCCAAATAATGATCATATGGTCCATTATAACATTTGGTCTTGTGGGTCAATGCACCCAGGAAGAAATAAAGGCTATTAGTTACTGCAGAGCTATGCTATGCACAGTTCCACAGAAATTTTCCCTGTTTCTTAAGATTATTATTTATGCTGGAACTCATACTCATGATCTATGCTTTGTTCCAATTGTTTTTTTCTTGTTCTTGAAGGAAATTCTTTACCCAGGAGTCATACTCATGGCAGATCAAGTACCAGTACATTCTGCCAAAAAAAAAAAAGAGAGAGAGATAAGAACAAATGTATTTGCATATATACCTCAAGGGCAATTTTGGATTGAGTTCAAATATGAGCAAATATCTACCATTATTAATCAGTCTTAAAAGAATACAGTAAAAGGGGAAAAAGTACTCTGTGGAAGAATATGAAGATAGATTGAATCCTAGTGCACACATCCAAATGTCTTGGGCTAAAATTAGTTTGTCTTCTAGGATAAAACTCATTTTAAGGTCCTACTCTACCTTTCTAAATATGTTTTTTAATTGTTAGTTACTAGAATTGATTTATTAAACTGGATTAGTAAATTCAATGATGTCGGGGGTTGTCCTTACCCATTCATGTTACTGCAGGGCCTTAACATCATACATGTCACAAAAATGAGTGAATCAAATTATCAAGTAGCCAAGTTTCAGCTGTAGATTAATTTAAAATAAGCTGAAGAATTTACACTAAAGATTCTATGGAAATGTATTTTAATCCATAAGTTAAGTATAAAATGATGCAACATAAAATGATACAAAAAAGATATTGAATCAAGTAAAACAAAGAAAATCTTCAGGTATTTTTATATTTGTAAAGTTATTTTCATCTGTTTAAAAGAAAAATTGAGTTGTTTATAATTTCCTGAAGTAACAGCATCAACAATAATAATATCTAATAATATCTAATGTCTAATAATACCCACAGCTTATATTTCTTTAATAAAATTATTATATATGTATTTCCTTCTTATCTAATTTTATAAATAAAAGTCTATGACATTGGAATCCAATGCACTCATTTATACTTATTAAGTTGTAGAATATTGTGTAAAAATTTGTTAATATACTTAAATTTTTTCCAGATTAAGATTCCAAATCTATAAAATGAAAAAAAAATTAGCCATACCACAGCAGTGTTGTGATGATTTAAATAAAGTATAAATGAGCACAACAAGCATATTTTTTCTTTATCTTACTTTTTTTTTCAGGATAACAATCATATATTATACTATAAGCTATCTGTGGGCAGTAATTGTTTTGAGTGTGCTTTGACAAAGTGTACTGTGTTTTGTTTTATTACCATCAACACCAAGTCTCTTCTGTGTCTTAGCATCCTACCTATTTTATTGAATTATTTATTTACTTTTTAATTGATAGTAATTTCTGTAGTTATAATATGCAACATGATGTTTTGATACTTGAGGGCGATTTTTTATGCTACGTACATAACATTGTGAAAAAGCTAAATAAAGCTAATTAATGTATTTACTACCTCACATATTTGTTGCGAAAAACACTTAAAATTTACTCTCCTAACAATTTTCAAGTATGCAATACATTCTTAACTATATAGTCACCATGTTGTAAAATAAATCTTTTAAATATATTTGTCATAGCTAACTAATGTATTGTATCTTTTTACCAATATTATTTCATTCTCCTCCTTTCTCCCCGATATATACCCTAGTAATCATCATTCTACTCTTTTTCTGTGAATGCAACTTTTTTTTACATTCCATATGTAAGTGAGAATATGTGTTATTTGTCTTTTTGTGTCTGGCTTATTTCACTTTAAATAATGCTTTCTATGTCCAATCATGTTGTCACGAATGTCAGGGTTTTCTTCCTTATTTAAGACAAAATAGTGTCCCATACCACATTTTCTTTTTCTATTCATCAGGTGGTGGACACAAGTTGATTTTATATCGTAGCTATTGTGAACAATGCTGCAATTAACATGGAAATTAACATGTCTTTACATATTGATTTTATTTCCTTTGGATATATGCCCAGTAGTGGGATTGCTGGATCATATGGTAGTTTCACTTTCAATTTTATAGTAAATCTCCACAGTATTTTCCAAAATGGGTGTACTAAATTATATTCCCACAATAGTGCACAAATGTACCCTTTTATATACATCTTCAGGAACATTTGTTATCATTCTTCTATTTGAAAATAATCATTATAACATGTGCGATGCTATCCCACTGGAGTTTTAATTTGCACTTCTCTGAGGGTTAGTGATTTGAGATTTTTTGCATATACCTGTTTGCCATTTTCTTCTTTAGAGAAGTGCCTATTCAGGTCCTTTGGCCATTTGGGGGGATTGTTTGCTTCTTATATATTTTGGATATTAACTCTTATTAGACATGTGGTTTGCAAATATTTTCTCTCACTCTGTAGGTTTTCTTTCCACTGTTGGTTGTTTCCTTTGCCCCACAGGAGCTTTTTAGTTTGATGTAATCCCATTTGTCTATTTTTGCTTTCATTGTCTATACTTTTGGGCTTACACACCACCTCACAAAAAGTGATTGCCAAGACCAATAGAGGATTTTTTCCTATGTTTTCTTCTAGCAGTTTTACAGTTTAACATTTTACACTTAAACTTTTAATCCATTTTGAGTCAATGTTTGTATATGGTATAAGATGAGGATCTAATTTCATTTTTCTGCATGTGTATATCCAGTTTTCCCAACACTAGTTATTGAAGAAACAGTCATTTACTCATTATGTGTTCTTGAAAGACTTGTTGAAACTAAGTGACTGCAAGTGCATGAATTTATATCTAGGCTGTCTATGCTGTTACATTGGTCTATGTGAATAATTTTATGTCAGCACCATACTATTTTGATTACATGGCTTTGTAGTAAATCTTGGATTCCAATGCTGTGATGTCTTTAGCTTTGTTCCTTTTGCTCAAGATTGCTTCATCAAATTTTAGTGGTTTTTGTTTTTTTTTTTTTTCTATTTCTATGAAAGTTGACATGGCAATTTTGTTAGGGATTGTATTGAATCTGCAGATCACGTTGGGTAGTATAAGCTTTTTAACAATATTAATTCTTCTAACCATTAACATGAGATATCTTTCTATTTATTTGTGTGTTCTTCAATACCATTTATCAATGTTTTATAGTTTTCAGTGTACATATCTTTCACCTCCTTGGTTAAGTGAATTCCTAAGTGTTTTTATTTTGTATCTATTGTAAGTAGGAATACAATTTTTTGAATAGTTTGTTGTTAATGTGGCAAACTGCACATGTGAGTGAAATTTAGGTGCCACACTGAGGAATCTAAACTTAAATCTATTTGAAATTTATTATTGCACTTCTGAGAATATATACACTAGTGTTTTAGAAGCATTACATTTGATTTTTGAGTGTAGAAAGACTTTATTCACTACTGAAAGTGTATTATGTCTCCTAAAGTTATACAAAACATATACATCAAATTTCAAAATAGTCTTAAAGCGTACACCAAAAATACATATATTTCAACTGCAGCAACATGAATATGTCCTCGTTTCCTGAGTTCCTTCAAGTTGTGCTCAGGGTATCAAAATTTAGAAGGCAAAGATAGAATGAAAGACAGCATTTAAGTACCTGAGCTAGGCTCTGGCTTGATCAATGCAAAATTTTAAAAGTCTATTGACAATGTTTTCAGTTGGACATAAATGACAAAAAATGCTGATTTGTCAAAAGAAGAAAAACTGAGTATTCTTTAGGGTACCTAGTTTTTTTTCAAGTATTTTCTTTATTCACTGTTTATTCAACTCAAATGTAGGCTCTTTCCTTTTATAAAGCCTATACCCATCTTTTTCATTTCTACTGGATTGAGCCTAGGACTATTGCGTATTCAAAACAACCTATTATTATGAGCTCTTATTGTATCTTACCCATATGTTCTTCTGAGCAGTAGTCACAGATGTCTTAATGTAAGCTGCTATAACAAATTACCATGGAAAGATAGCCAAACAACAGGCATTTATTTAATACACTTTTGAAGGCTGAAGAGTCCAAGATCACGGTACCAGCAGATCCTGTGTCTGGTAAAGACTACTTTCTGCTTTGTGGATGACTTTCTTTTCATTGTATTCTAACATAGCAGGTGGCAGAGACAGAGATAATTAGTTTATAAGGACCTTTATGCCACTCATGAAGGTTCCACCTCCTAATACTATCACATCAGGTGTTAGAATTTCAACATATAAATTTTGGTAGGTACGAACATTCAATTCATAACACTCTTTCCTTGAACCCCCAAATTCATATTTTGCTCATAGCGATATTCTGTTGGGAGCTTTGCAGAAGCCTAGGCAGCAAAGGCAACCTAGGTGGTGGCCTTGATCTCCTCAGTACCTCTAGGGAACTTATTTCTTTTTTTTAGTGGATAGCACATGCTTCAACCTTTCCTCATTTCTTCAAATGTTCTAGCAGTGTTTCTATTGGTATCCATTTCTATTCCTGACTTTGGTGAAAATGGCCAATTAAGATCATGTTTTATACCTACAATAATCTCTTTATCAATTGTTTAGTCCTCTACATCTTTAGTTCTTCTGAACAATGCTTTCTTTTCACTTTTCATAATATGAGCAAGTTAAGAGTTTTCAACATCTTTGAGTTCTCATCCCTCTTGGTCTTAACAATTCTATCCTTAGTTAACTTTTCTCTTCTTGTATGATATTGTCAGCAGTCAGTAGAAACTCAGCTTCTCCTATAACATTTTACTTAGAAATGTCCTCGGCTAACATTAAACTTCATTGCTTGAAAGTTCTATCTTCCTCAAAACACTTGATAATGATCATAATTCAGTCAAATTTTGCCATTTTATAAAAAAGACCACCTTCTCACCATTGTTCAATAATATGTTCCTCTTTTCTATCTGAACGCTTATCAGAATGACTCTTACATCTATATTTCCACAACATTCTACTCATAATTACTTATCTGTTTTCTAAGATGATGCAGGTTTTTACTCCTGTTCTCCTCTTTTCTCACTAAGCCTTCACAAACATTACCTTTAAAAATCCCTTCATGGCAATTTTGGCTTCTTCTAGCATGTACCTGAAAACTTTTCCATCCTCTACTTGTTACCTAAAGTTGCTTCAACATTCTTAGTTGTTTGATTCAGTAAACACCACTTCTAATATCAACTTCTGTTTTAGTTACTTAATTAGTTCAGGTTGCTGTAACAAATTTCCATAGACTAATTCCTTAAACAGCATACATTTATTTTATCATGGTTCTAGAGGCTGTGGGGTTCAAGATTGAGGTGCTAGTAGATCCTATACCTGATGATGTCTACTTTTGCAGATTTCCTTCTTCTTTTTCTATTCTTACACAGCAGAGAAAACAGAGAAAGAGAGCAAACTCTACAATCTCCTCTGTAAGGGTGCTAATCTCATTCTTGAGAAAAAACGGTAACCAAAACCAATTACTTCTCTAAAGCCCCATCTTCTAATACCATGACATTGGGGTTAGAATTTCACTATACTAATTGTAAGGGGATACAATTTTCAGTCTATACTTCCTGTAAGTTTCTTATGTGTGTGTTTGTTCTGTAGGTGTGCTGTGTAAGTGAATGTGTGTTTATGATTCCTCCATGAGACCATAAACTAGATTATGTGATAGAAATATATTTTTCATTTTAAATCACCATTTCATCTCATGGTTTACAACTGCATTACATATAGTAGGATCTCAATTTTGTTTTGTTTTTCTTCGTCTATACATAAAATATTACAGAAAAGCACCATCAATATTATTAACCAGTCATATAAAATTTATTCTGTTGATTTTTTATATTTTGTGCACGTAAATTAAAATATTATTAATATTTTAACAGTGCTTTCCTCCTGTTTTTTCCTTTTCTCTTTTCATTTGTTTTGACTCAAAACTTCACCTTCTGACCTGTGATGCTTTCTTAAGACCTATCCTCTACTCTTTACTTTGTTCACAGCTTGCAGAGCTCTTGAACCCATTCATGATCCAACATCCTTTTTTCAATTTTTCAAGTTTTCTGTGGATTTTCTCATCAGTGGTCCTTGCCTTCTCAGTCTTATGTCTTTCTAAATGAAGCAACATTCCTCAACTTCTTCCTAAGAATGATTTTGTTTCAACATGTCATCAATGATGATTCCTAAGGGCTACCACGTTGCTTCTGATGTAGCCATGATAATGTTTTCCTTCCTCCTGGAAGTTTTTGGTGTGTGTGTGTGTGTGTGTGTGTGTGTGTGTGTGTGTGTTTTCCAGAGCTCAGTTAGTCTCTCCAGAGAGCCATATGCTAGACCTGACTTTCTGTTCATGACATTTGCCCTGTCAATATTGTGGGTACCAACTCTCTTCTCTTCTTCCTCTTTATTCACCATGTTAATGGTCACATACATTAATGTTTGAAGTTATCAACTTTTTTTTTAACTAATCTCATTCTTGAAACTTTTAGCTGATTACATAGTCCCAGCTACTTAGATGTTTTAAAATATATATTTATATTTGCCTTCTTTGATTAAATTTCTAGCTTCTCCTCTTAGCCCCTGTGGTTGAACTTTGAATGCTTTGCAAGGATAAATGAATACACAAAGTCTGTGCATGAGAATTTATGCTTACTTCCACAAACTATATAACTGGATGACCCAGAAGTGTGGAAGAATGGATTTGATTTTAAAAACACATTGTTAAGGGCTATTAAAGTTAAAGGGACATTAATTTAGCTTATTACAGATTACAAAACTGCTGAAGAGAAATATGGAATTGGAAAGAGAGAAAAAAGGGAAAAAGAGGAAGGAAAGAGAAAAGAATCAAAGAGACCAAGGGAATAAGTATAGAGAAAAATGTAGTCAAGTTGTTTTTTCTACTAAAATTATATTGGATGAGGAGGGAGTGAAAAAAAATAGAACTGGAATTTCAAAAAACTTGCTTTCAGTCAAAGTCTGACAGAAGCAAATGAAGACTGCCTAGAAGAAATGACTCTATTAGTATTCTTCTGGAATCTCTTCACTTACTCTGGTCTTCATGTAATTTAAAAATAAACATAAGGTGATGTTGGTTTTCAACTGCCAATCAGCATTTTACACTTTCCTATTGCAGGTGTTTTTGATATCATTAATAATTAATTTTAAATAGTGTCCCCTTTATGCTGTACAGAAATCATCTCAGTATATAAATACATCCTGAGAGGCAAAAATAATTTATTAGAGTCATTCTGTTACATAGTAAGATGTTATAAAGTGTTCTTCTGTTAGCCATTCAAAATGTATTCATTAATTTAGAAAGAAGATGTGCCAAGGAGTCATTTAAAATTTTTACTTCATGCTTTTTCTAAGGCCTTAGACAGAATGGGAAAACAAATTTTAAAAAGTAAGCATCTGAGAATGGATCTTTACAACTTTAATACTTAACTGTTCTGGGAGTTTGGAGCTCCTGCGATCAAATTATGGAAAATTCTCAGAAGACCTAGAAGGATCTGATGTTCACATCAATAACTGATGCACCAAGCCACAAGTTTGTCATGAGGTCTCTGAATGACAAAAGACTTCTTAGTCTGACTTCCATTGGAGCCATTAGAACAAGTGATGGTTTCACCTTAGAAAGCTATAGGCTGCCTTAGGTAGGATGGACATCTTAATAAAGTTGATTCTTCCAATCCGTGAACATGGAATATTTTTCCATGTGTTTGTGTATATGTTTATTTCTAAGGGTGTTTAAGTATACCTTATATTTTAATGATCTTAATCTTTTATTTTTAATAATTTCTCTTATTTCCCAATTTATTTTTTTTCCAAATGGATTTACCCGTGTTTGCTGAGTCATAAGAGTGCTATACCCTTAGCAACCCAACTCAGAGGAAGTTTCACATTTGAGCAAATATAGGGCATCCTTCATCTGATTCAGCCCTTTCCTTTTTATTATAAGTTTATCTTTGAGACTTTTTTCTTTTGTTGTAAAAATCTAAATACTATGGCCCCTTTGTTTTTATGTTATTGCTGAATTTCTGGGTTCACAAATGTGTACGTGACCAGAATGCAGTTAAGTAATTGTTTATGCTTCATTCATGCTAACTCCATAACTTTATAAGCCTATTTGAAATATTCTTCTTCCTCCTTCTCCTCTTCTTCTTCATTCTCCTCCTTCTCCTTCTTCTTCAATAAAATGTTATCTGAATTTTAAGGTCAGAAAATATACAATCTATTATTATATGTAGGATTACTACCATTGTGTGTATTGTGTACTTAATATTAAAATGAATTATGGATCATATTCTCCCTTATCTTCTCATCTCCACTTTTTGTATGTTGCCTGCTTCATTATAGTTTATTTGTTCTCAAAATTACATGATGAGTAAACAAACATAAAGCCAAAAAATGGCAGAAATAAATCAACGAAAAGCAAAAAAAAGGGCAAATGTTTTATTATTGTCAAATATATAAAATAAATACAACAGACATCTAGAAGATAATGGTCAACAAAGAAATACACCATTTATAAAAACATAATAAGGACTTTGATAATTTCATAATATTAGAGATATCATGAACTCATTTAAAAGAACATGTGGCTCGGCTGGAGACAAATTGCTTCATGTACTGCTTGGCTTAAGCCAGAAATAAAGACAAATAGGAACTGCATTGTTCATCATTGTCTGATGAATGCTACTTGGGATTGGTTTCAGTGATTTCCTCAGAAATGTAAAGGAGACAATTCCAGATACAGATAATTCACAGTGATGGAAACCAGAACTAATGAAAAAGTCATGAATATGCTTGGAGAAAGTTTAGCTTTAGAGAGTGTTTTTCTGTATAGCAATAACCAGTGTGGTACCCAGACCAGCAGCATTGCCATTACCTGGAACGTTGTTGAAAATGCCGTCTTAAATCCATTTCACACTTATTGAATCGGAGATTCTGTACATAAAATTTATTAATCTCTGTTTTATAACAAAGTTCCCCACGTGCTTCTCATGTACTCTAAATTTGAGAACCCCTTAGGTAGAAGAAAGAGCAACGTAGAAAAAGAATAAGTAAATATATTGTTATGTATATGTGTTTGTGTTACTCTGTACATAGACTTACTGTGTAAGCAATATAATCATTATATATTGTCAAAAGCGATGACATCTACATGTACTCAGCATGAAATCTGTAGTCCCATAGTTGTCAAAAAATACAGTTTCTATTCTCATGACCAAGGTATGATGATGTTGGATACTGATTTCAGCAGAGTAAAGATAGACTTTAATATGCCTCTTCAAAGGAAGAATTCTAGCATATTGATTAAGCGTGTGGGCAGTGAAAATCCTACCAACTGGATTTAACTTCTGACTCTTCCACTTACTACCTGCATGACAACAGGTGAATCAGTTGAAATCTCTTCCCGTGTTGCTAATTTGTAAAATGGAAAAAATAAAAATACTTATAGGTTTATTGTGATAAATAATACTTATAAAGCACTTTAAGTATATAAAAAATTAGTAAACTTTAATGTTATGCCTTATTTTTGCAGGCTTATTACTAGAGATAATAGGACATGCATTCTTAAATACGGTTACCTAATAGGGTCTATGTTCTCCTTCTGTGTATTGTCTAAAATACCTAGAAATTCTTATTAATTTCCATGATAATCTATAAATGAATACTGTAAATATTGGCATTTTTATTTGAAACAGGTATTTCTTGTAATCCATTTTCCCTTTTTGTTTAAATGGCATTTTTTCATATTCCATCTGTCATTGACACAGTCTTCTAATTTTGAAGTACAGAACTTTACCTTAACCAGACAGATGTGCTTTGCTAATTTTCCCAAATTTAACAATGTTCCTGTCACTCCATTTTCTTGACAATTTGGTAAAATCTTTTTCTGTCTTTGTGTGCAGGTTGTATGCTTCAGAGGGAGTTATTTCACCCATTCTTTGAAGAGGGGTATCCTTGTCAGTTTCTGTAGCCTATTGTATTTGTCTACGATTTACACATTGATCCTTAATCTACATTCCCTCAAAACTGCTTTTTCTTTCCCACCATTTCATTTGACTTGCTAAGTTTATGGTTACAATTAAAGAATTCTGGGTCTCAGTAACAGCAATTGCACACTGTCATCCCAAAGACTCACTGCAATTTTGTACATTTACCTTCCCAGTCTTACCACATCCA
The DNA here is from genome assembly GCF_000164805.1 of Carlito syrichta. Taxonomy (NCBI): domain Eukaryota; kingdom Metazoa; phylum Chordata; class Mammalia; order Primates; family Tarsiidae; genus Carlito; species Carlito syrichta. Next base: position 832,305 of record NW_007247378.1, read on the forward strand.
ATCAATTATTGCAGTCTTATAAGTGTTTAACAGATTTTGACATTTATGTCCTTCGTGCCAATAATCATAAGGGGTGTTTGCGTATATTTGAAGCATGAAAATACTTAAAAGTTACAATTGTAATGCTAGCATTGGGAGATTTTGAATGCCTAAATCTTTTAGCATCTTGCATGATTCCTTATGCTTTATAGTGCTTTCTAGGTACCTTCAAATAGTTGAGCTAGAATTAAGTGAATCCTACAGTTAAGCTACCCTATAGAAGCCATTGGGAGAGGAAATTGAAGGTCTTTGAGATTAGAAGTTCAAATTGTGATGATTGTACCTTTTAGCCTCCAAACTGGCTTTTGCCTTGATCTCCCTAAGCCTGTTCAGTTCATCATATTGAAAAGATTATGACATTTTCTAAATCACCTGGGGGGAGTATTCCATTTCAGTTCAATGACTAAGTCATTCCCTAGGCCTGCAATACTATCATGCTGGGTTTAGTCCTTTAATGTGAAAGTAATTCTTATGTTTATAAAGTTTTGCGGTTTTTAAATCCCACAAAGAACACTTACGCTTTAATGTGAGATAAACTGAAAGAAATTATTCACTACACCTCAAATGTTCTAAAAGGAAAAACTTATCAAAGGTAGGGAAATGCTAGCCACAGACACTTTAAACATCTGTAAGGGGACATCACCAAAAAAAGAAAACACACACACACACACACACACACCAGTCTTTTCATAATAAGAAATTCTAAATTGTAATAACAAATCTGAATTTTCACATTGTACAAACAGTACTTTCATAATATTATAAGTAATACGGATACTTTGAAAACATAAAAAAGTTTTAGAAATAAAAGAAAATATTACCTGTACTTGAATAAAACCATAGGTCACATACATATTTTCTAGTCTTATTATTTACATTAAATGGTTTTCTGAATTCTCATTATCTTTGAATTTTACCCATTTTCTAGTAGACTTTTTCTAAAATTACTTTTAATATATTAGTTATCCAAATATTTGGATGAATTATAATTTTATATTATATACTTTTTTAAGATTTCAAAAAATATAAATAGTGTTATAAGTATAGTATATTATAATGTTATAAGTACCTTTTGTAAATAAACCTTAGTTCATATATATGTATTGCTGACAATAAATATATACCTGACAATGAAATTGACAGTTAATAATTTTGAGTTTTAAATAGATTGTTAATATTGCCTCAAGAATATTAGCAATGTCATCCTCAAGAAAGGTTATACCAATTTTTATACTCAGCTTTGTCAATATTGTGTTTTTAAGTTTAAAAACTAAAATTGTGACCAAAAAATTTAAGTTTAAAGTGACCTTAGTCCTATGTCATTTACTGTTTCGCTAGAAAAAAGTATTTTTGTTTTTGAATTTTTCTTCTTTAACATTTCCATGTTATTCTTGTGAACAGAGAAAAATAGAGTTCTAAACTCAGTAGCTGTCATACTTATTTAATATACAGTTCTAAAAAGAAGTTTTATTTAGTCTTTACAGATATTTTATATTTGAAATAATAATATTTCAAGTAAAACATGACAAGGATCTTCTATCATTTCTTTGCTAATTTGTCAGAACTAGAAAATCCTCATGTACTTCCACTCATGTTCAGGTTTACACCTGTTAGAAAAGTCAAAGTAGTTCTAAAGGCCAATAGTAAAGGAGAAACTCACTTTACTTGGATAATCTCTAGTTGAAGGGTGAAGAGTCTGAGAGTTTCCTTTTCTCTCTTTTTTCTTTCTTTTTTCTTTTTCTTTCTTTCTTTCTTTTTTTCTTTCTTCCTTCCTTCCTTCCTTCCTTCCTTCCTTCCTTCCTTCCTTCCTTCCTTTTCTCTTTCTTTCTTTCTTTCTTTCTTTCTTTCTTTCTTTCTTTCTTTCTTTCTTTCTTTCTTCCTTCTTTCCTTCTCTTTCCTTCTTTCTTCCTCCCTTCCTTCCTTCCTTTCTCTTTCTTTCCTTCCTTCCTTCTTTTTTTTTTTTTTGAGACAGAATCTTGCTTTGTTTCTCAGGCAAGAGTGTAGTGATGCGATTAAATATCAAAGCTTACTGCATCCTCAAACTTCTGGGCTCAAGGACTCCTCCAGTCTCTGCCTCCAAAGTAGCTGGAACCAGACTCTCACCACCATGCCTGGCTAATTGTTTTTAATTTTTGCAGAGAAAGCGTCTTGCTATATTACCTAGGTTGGCTGTGAATGCCTGGTCTCAAGCAATCCTCCCGCCTTGGCCTCCCAAAGGTGTGAGTTACAGTCATGAGCCACCACACCTAGCCAGAGTTCTTTTCTTTCTTTCTTTTTTTAAATTAAAGCAAATATTTTCATTATTGGTGTAAAAATATATCAAAAACCTGTTTTTTGGTAATAGTTCTATTTACCACTGTGTCAGCCCAAAACCTTCTTATAATTCTTTACTATCATTTCATAAAAGTAGTTTAAAAATATTATTTTGACCTTTCTTCTTCTCACTGTTTTTGTGACATGTTGATGCTGTTTTGTGCAATTTTCTACAATAATTATTCATACATCTTATAGTGCTCATCTCTTTTTACTCTATTATGCAAACCAATTTAGAAGTTTGGAAAAATAAAATCTCAAATCTATGATCCTCTTTAACTTTCGCAAAAATGTTCAATGACAGCAAGCAGATAGTTTTATCCAATTGTTTATAGCCTCTTTTTCTTGTTTTTTAAACTTTGTGAAAATTTCACCATATTAATTTATATACTATTCTAATCAATCATATTAGTTGTGTAATATCAAATTTTTTTATAGTTTTATGCTTTTTAATCATGATTTTTATTAACAAGCCTTCATATTATTTGCATTTTGTTTTTCCTATTAATAAAATACTGTAATAATACAATAAATATTCTTTTATGTACAAATATATGTACTAATGTTTATATCATGATGGAGCTGATTTTATAATTTTTAAGTAAATTAATCAATATCTTATAATAGAGGTTATCAGATAGCTTTTCAAAAGTTATGGCATAATTCACATTTTTAATACAGCAAAAGTTTTAATAAAACTTTTTATTCAGATCCCTTGTAACAATAAATATTATATGTCACATATCTGGCAATCTGGTGGATATATAATGTATTTCTAGTTTTATTCAGTTTTCATTTTTCTGATTATCTCAATATTTTGATCATTTTCTATTATAATTTTTTTCTATTTCTAGCTCCTGTTCTTAGACCTGTTTTTTTAAATGTTCTCCAACAAAGATCCTAGGCCAGCTAACTTTGATATCAATATTTTGAGCAAAGAAATCAGGCCTATCAAACTTTTAATGTTCACTACTGTAAGAAAATAAATAGATATTTTATGTTGCTAACTTTATGATGATTTCATTACAAAAGAAACAAATAGTACATTAGTATAGATATCTATAGAGAAAAGAAGAAACAAGTTTATTTTTGTCAGAATGTTGAAAAATGTCCCTTTAACACAAGGTTAACTAGCTTGTGAGAAAACATTGGTAGCTATCTCAGCAAACAGAGGATACCAGCTACACTGAGAAAAACTAGGATATCATATGCCCATGGTCACTTCCTGGTTTACAAGATTTGGATCTATAAGAAACAGGTAACTAAATAGCCTGATTATTGCTTAAATTTAGTCAGAGTACATTCTCAACTCACAAAATTTCTAAATCAAGTAAACGATTGCCAATACAAACATATAGGTGGTAGATTTTTAGAGGTTGAGTCTGGGAGGGTCAAATTGTATCTTGAGGAGGCAGTGTTCTCCATAATTCACAGGAGCAAATTCAAATTTTAAAAAAATAAAGAGAAAAAAATACAAACAAAAAATAGATTTAAAAGATCTTAACTCTAAAATAAAACTTTAGTTATAAGGTATTCTAAAACTTACAAGTTTTTGTGTACTCCAGTGTTTCAACTTGACAGAGGACTATTTTATGTGAGTGGAATTCTCTGTTTAATTCAGAAAAAGTAGTAAAACTGTGCTCATTGAATTTAGCTCTTATTTGGATCTGAGAATATCTCAGATATTTGACCAATATTCAATTGGTGACCACAGTAAAAGGTAACAAATGCCTGATCTGTTATCAAAGATCTTTATAAACATAGAAATTATTTGTATGTGTCTGTATATTTAGAAAGAGACCAAGCATTCCAGTAGGAAAAAAAATATTATGCAGAAATAGAAGAAGATTTTAGAAGAAAACCATTTACATTCTGGTAAAAAAAAAATACACAAATAAATGCCTTTTTGTAGAAAAACAAAAAAAAATCTGAACAAAAGAGAAAAAGTGAAGAACAAATAAAATAATGAATGCTAGGAAAAGAAAATGTCCAATTAAGATGATAAAATATGGCAAAGTGTTCCATTGATATAATAAAAAATATATTTAATGATGTGGAGAATAAACTCTTGAAGTTTTTCTTTAATTAAGGCAAGAAAACACACAAGCAATTGAAACAGAATAGTTTTAGAGATGTAGAACAATGAATCTTACATATGAATAATAGAGTTCAATAGACAAAAAAAAATTTAAAAGAAATTGAGTTAAAATAGCTTGAGTCAAAATTACACAAAACCAATGTGAAAATAATTTCATTCATTCCAAGGATAAAGAAATATGCCTAGAACATTTTAAAAATTAATAAAATGTTTCATGGGTAAAAATGTTTTTTTTTTCTTTACAGATTTAAATGTAAGATGAAAATAACACATTGAAAATATTAAAAAATTCCACATTTGTATATTTAGCTTCAAGGAGTAGAGAGTTAAAATAATCTATAATATTTTACAACTTTTAAATGGAAGATTATATGTGTCTCAGAATATTTTCAAACCTCCATTTGATCATCCAACCCAAAAGAGAAATATTTGGTACCTATAGGATATATATCATACATTAAGGCTATATTAATAACAGCCAAGTCCTCACTGAAGCTATTTTATATAACTTCAAAACTATTTAAATAGAACAATTTTTAAATGGGGAGGTCTATTTTTTTTTCTTTTGCATTACTTAAAATGTAACCATTTACTATTTTTCCTCTTAAAAATAAACTCTTTTTTGCATGATGGAAACTTGGTTAATTAGGTTATATTTTCTTTTTGACTTTCAATTGCATGTCTTTTATATGGTTGATGTGACAGGAGTTTAATGTGACAGGTATAATACACAGGTCACAGAGATAGTCTCTATTAAGAAACCAAAAATTAGTTTTATTGTCCTTTATAATTTATTTTTACTGCCATGTTAAATAGATGACAAAAAAAGGTCAAATTCTATCTGACTTGGTCTAGTTTCATTTTGAATTTTCTTGTCAAATACTAGCTTATATATTAAATAAATACTAGCGATATTTACTACATTTGTGGAACTAAGTAAAAATGAATCTGGCTTTCAACAGAGTGCTATCCACAGTGGTTGGATTTGTAAAATATTGGACTGCTTCTGAAGCAAAATTTGAGGTCAGACATGGTGAAAATTTACAGATGAAACATAGGAATGTAATCTATACAGTGTGGTGCAAAGCAAGTGGGGTCAGGTATTCTATGAACTTTGAGAAAAAGGGAGATGTACAGATAGCTATTATCCTCCCTCTGGGTGATTTTCCAGTGGCTCCTGCCTTTCCCACATAAAGCTTTGAATAGTGAGATAGTTCTCTATCTATTAAATGACTTCACTATAACTTCAAAAACCCTGAATTGCATAGATTCCTGATTAAGGCTATACTAAAAGGACTGTGGTTATCTTATTCACCACTGTTCTCCCCACAAATTAGAAGATTCATCACACAGAAAGCTAGAAGAACATTTAAATAAATAAATAAATAAATAAATAAGATATTTCATATCTTTTACTTCTAGATACTCCACCAAGTATCATTTATGAAGTCATGGAACTGGGAACTCATTTTATGTGTAGTTTTTAGACTGTTACGTTTTGAAACTAATATAAGCCTAACATTTTATAAAACTATGTTATAAAAACATAAATTACGGTTTTTTTTCCTTTTACTAAAATACATAGAGAGTATTTTGCATACAGTTTTGTGGCATGCATCTAAAGTCCCAGCAAATTAGGAAGCTGAGGCAGGGGCATTGCTTGAGGTGAGAAGTTTGAGTATTATAGTGAGGTCTCATCTAAAAGAAAAGGAAAAAGGAAAAACATTTAATAAAATTGAATAGTACAAATATATAATGTAGATGACATAATATTAATTTGCTCTTAAATTATGAGAAGATACATAGATTATTTAACAGCATGTAAACTGTTATGTTTATTTAAATAAGGAGACAATGTACAATAAGATAATCATATATTCAGTCATAAAGCTCACAAAACACCATGCCTTTATTAGACAGGTAGTCTTATTAATAAAATTTTATACCATTTCATAAAATAATCATATTTATTTTCTTCCATATATTTAAAAACTTTGACTACTTCACTAAACATTTAATATTTATATATACATATATAATATATATATATATTTGTATTACCAGTGACTCATATTATTTATAATTGCAGTAGTCATACTATATAGCATAATATGGCTTATACAGAATCTAGTATATGTTTGTTTAAAAAATCAGCAAACTTGAAATGTAAATTTATTTCCTTAACTTGAATAAAGGACAACCATTTTAATCCTAGAGCTAAAATCATACTTAATGGTGGAAGACTAATGTCTTCCCCCTAAATTAGGGTTATAAATATTCATTATTTTTCTCACACCAAGAAATTGTAATCTAGTATACATTTTCTAGTTACAACACATCTAATATTAGAATTGTTATATTGAACTTTTTCTTCACCTGTTGAAACAACCATACATCTCTTATTTTTAAGTTCAATATGTGGTGAAATATCTTGATTTACTTTTAGAAATTAAGCCACCCTTGCATTCCTTGGATGAATTCCACTGTTGTTGGGAGCCAGTGTTGTTGGGAGACTTACATCCCAAACCTCCAGTGTTCCAGCCTATTACATAAAATACTAAAATTATTGCTATTTTTACTAATCATTCCTCTTTATTAAAAGGCCCCACTCTTTTTTCATTGTGGGTCAAAACTGTTATTAATCATAATCATAATTTTTCCTTTTTTCCTTTTCAAATTGTTCTAATTCTCTTCTAATATGTTTTAGTTTACCTAAAAAATCAAACTACTTTCATAAATTATAAATTAACTAATTGTCTTACTTTCTCTAATTCATATAAAAAATTTATTATTCTCCACCGACCTTCTTATTTGATAGTTCCTATAAAACTTCCATCTCTTTGATATAACAAATATAATTTTAAAACATTATATAAGATTAACTCACTATTGTCACAACCAAAAAAATTTATAACAACTTTAATTTTAAATATTACAACTTTAATAGCCATTACTACATCAATTTCAGTTTCAGTCATAACCTTAACTAAAAAAATACATACTACTACATTTACAAATCAATTATCCAAAAATGTCTCATTAACTTTAACAACTCAAAAAATTATTGACCAAAAATTAAAAATAAAATTAATACATTAAAAAGACTATTTTAATTATAAAACAAAAACTTATAGCCTTAAAAATTAAATTGACTTTAAAATGTCATTCAAAATTTAAGTAAATTTGTGTCACACCTCTCCAAATAAACAAGTCTATTCATACCTGAGATAGGATTAAAAATCATATCTCCAAAATTTAAAACCATTCCAACATAAGTTTAAATCTTTCCAAACTTCATCAAAAAATACGGCATTAACTCTACTAAAAAACAATTTAAATTCACCCAATTGACTCAATCTATAACAATTTTTCTTCATTTGTCAATCAAAAGTCATTATTGTCTATATTAATCAATATAAAAATTTATAAAAAAATAATCTTACTACTGTTATATTTACTTCCAGTCATTTTCAAATCATTAAAAAATAACATCTCTCGACTAAACACAAAATTTCACAACTTCATATTAAAAAACAAAGAAGGGGGATATGTTGGGAGCCAGCCTTGGAGGCCCACCTGATGACAAAGTCCAGGTGCGCTGAGGACCCCCGGCCGCAAAGTGAGTCCAGGCAGCTGAGGCCCTTCTGTCTTCCGTCTTTGCTGTTGATACAGCTGAAGAAATTCTGTGCAGTCATAAAAAAAGAAAATGACATGTTTATGCAAAAAATCACAACTAACCTAAAAATATCATGGTTTATTTTTCCATTTTTCCCCCTATGCCACTTGGCCTTTTCTAACATATGCAAGGGTTAAACTCTAAAACACATCAAAAATACTTTCTTTCACTTGGTTATAAGTTACTAGATATTGCTTAAGTAATAAATGATATGTGTATCCAATCATTTGATTTAAGATTATACAGTTTAGTGTTTCGACATAAAAATTTTTAAAAGCACAAGTTTATAATAAGTTCATTATAAATTTATTATAAGTTCTAACACTTACCTAAGAGTTTATAAGCGATTTATAACACTATTTTCACTAACTTAAAACAAAGATTGTGTTAAGGTTTTTACTTAATACTATAATTAAAACTCTAAATTAACATTTATAAAGTAAGTTTTCACTAAACTCATAATATAATAATCAGACACTTTTATGACAGATCAACTAAAACAAAAAATAACCTTGAAGGGCCTGGGAAATATTACTAAAAGCCTCTTTTAAGTTCTCTTTAAAAACAAACACTACAAGATAAAAAAAAAAAAGTAACGAGGACATCTGGACAAGGGAGGCGATCACAGGACTCTGAAGAACATAAGAGCCTAAGTTGAGAATATTCCTGACACATAAAGAAAATACACTTAAAAAAACTTTCTTAAAACATTTGTAATTTGGGACATTGGACTGAGAGTGTCATTGTTGACTTTATAAATAAGACATTGTCTAAAGGCCTATGAAAATCTTGGTTTGTTCACTACTAAGACCACTAACTAATAAATTTTAAGAGATATGTATGTGAAAAAATTTTCTTTGTCTTGCTCCTTCAGAAATGGTATAAAAGCTCTGTATTAACTAACATTAAATTGCCATCTGTTCAAAAAGCAAATGTCCGATATATGATCGTCATTCGCCTATCCGTCTCTCCTTCAACACTTCCCACGACCCTTGTGGGGCTGGCCCCCACACACTGTTATAATTGTTTAAACTTTTTATGCATTGTATAGTTGCATTTCTTTATTTTTTAAGTTTATTTTTATTTTTTCAATTGTTTATTTTAAAGATGTGAGGTACAATTCAGGGTTAGGTATACCAATGTTTATTATGCAGGTACCCTTGATGATGAGGTGTGCCCCCTGCTTTCCTGGCAGTTTCTCATTACTGCCAATGTCTTTCTTATGGTATTATAATTATTGTGCAAGGTCTCTTATGAGTGAGAACATGTGGTACTCAGTTCTTTGTTTCTGTGACAAATCACTCAGTATTATAGACTTTAAGTCCATCCAAGTCGCTGTGAAGTTCATAATTTTGCCTTTCTTTATGACTGTGCAATATTCCATCATGTTTATGTACTACTTTTTTTATTCAGTCCTCTTTCAATGGGCAGCATGATTGGTTCCATGTTTTTGCTATGATGAAAAATGTTGCAAGAAACATGCATGTGCAGGTATCTTTTTCATAGAGTGATTGAGTTGCTCCAGGTATATTACTAGTAAGGGGATTGCGGGGTCATATGAAAGGTCAATTTTTAGATCTTTTAGGAATTGCCTATTTCCCATAGAGATTGTACTAGTTTACATTCCCACCAACAGTGAAAAAGTGATCTCTTTTCCCCGCATCCTCTACAGCATCTTTTTTTTTTTTTTTTTTTTTTTGAGTTATTCATGAGGGTCATCCTGAATGGAGTTAGGGGCATCTCAGTGTGGTTTTAATTTGCATTTCTTTGATGACTATTGAGATTGAGTATTATTCATGTATCTGTGGGTTGCTCATATGTCTTGTTTTGAGACGTGTCTATTCATATCATTTGTCCACTTCGTAAAGGGACTGTTTTTTCTTTTGAGCTCCTTGTGGCTCCTAGATGCTAGGCCTTTGTGAGATATACAGTTGGCAAATATTTTTTCCCATTCTATGAGCTGTCTTCCCATTCACTTGATGGTTTTTTTTTTTTTTTTGTCTTTTTTTTTTTTATTTTGGCATGGGCATTTGGAGATTTGATCAGGAATTGGTTGCCAGTTCCAATTTTCCTAAGGGTGTCTCCAGCATTTTCTAAGGTTCCTGGTTTTAGGTTTTAGGTTTAGGCTTTTGATCCATTTAAAGTTGATTTTTGTATATGGTGGTAGACTGAGGTCTTGTTTTAATCTTCTGCATGTGGTCAGCCAGTCTTCCCAGCACCATTTACTGATAAGTTCTCCTTTCTCCACTGATTGATAGTGGAGGCTTTGTTGAAGATGAGTTGGTTGAGAAATTTTGGTTTTGCTTCTGGAATCTCTATCCTGTTCCGTTGGTCAGTATGCCTATTCTTGTACCAATACCAGACTGTTTTGATTATTGTAGCTTTATAATAAAGTTCATAGTCTGGGAGTGTGATACCTCCCACTTTTTTTTTCCCCCTGAGGATTGCTTTGGCTATTCAAGATCATTTATGTTTCCATATGAATTGCTGTATTGTTTCCAGGACTGAGAAAAATGCTGTTGGTAATTTAATGGGTATTGCATTCAATCTATAGATTGCCTTGAGTAGGACAGACATCTTAACAATATTGGTTCTTCCAATCCATGAGCATAGAATATTTTTCCATTTGTTTGTGTCATCTTTGATTTCTCTGAGCAGTGCTTTACAGTTTTTGTTATAAAGGTTTTTCACTTCTTTGGTTAGGAAGATGCTGGATGCAGGAGTGGTTCAACATCCACAAGACCGCAATTGTAATTAAACACATCAACAGATGTAAAAACAAAAAACACACGATTATATCATTAGATGTGGAAAAAGCTTTCAATAAAATCCAGCACCCCTTCTTGATAAAAACCCTTGAGCATCTAGGTATAGATAAAACACACTTCAAAATAGTAAGAGCCATCTATGAAAAACCCACAGCAAACATAGTACTAAACAGACAGAAATTGGATTCATTTCCCCTGAAAACCAGAACAAGACAAGGATGTCCACTCTCATCCCTCCTGTTGAACATAGTATTGGAAGTTCTAGCTAGAGCAATCAAACAAGAGAAGAAAATCAGGGGTATCCAAATCAAAAAAGAAGAAGTTAAGTTATCCCTCTTTGCAGATGACGTGATTCTATACCTCGAAAACCCAAGAGAATCTGTCAAAAACTTCCTTGCACCAATAAAGGCCTTTGACAAAGTCTCAGGGTATAAAATAAATGTGCAAAAGACAGTCACATTCCTACACATCAACAATAAGCCAACAGAAACCCAAATAAAAAGCACAATCCCATTCACAACAACCACAAAAAAATGTATAGTTGTATTTCATAAGCCAAAATATTAAGAAGCTGGGTATCTCAGTTTATGAGATATTGGCTTATAGTTTTCTTATTATGTCTTTCTTTGGTTTTTAATCAGGTAATTGATAAACTTATATGGTGATTGTTAAACTTATATAAAAGATGTCAAAGTGTTCTTTCCTCTTTCCCAGATGAAACTTTTCTAGAATTGGAATTATTTCTTCCTCAAATATTTAATAGATTTGACCTGTGAAGTCATTGGGACCTAGGGTGTTCTTTGTGAGATGACTTTGTAACTACAATTTCAAATTGGTTTAAATCTATTATATTGTTACTTGTTTTTTATTTGCCCTGTCAATTTTTTTCCATTTTTCTCTATTTTTGCTTTTTAAAATTAATTTAGTAATTTTATGAATCAATTTGCTTATTTTGTTGTCTTATGAAATACTGCATTCTTATGTGGTTGCTCTATAATGTGTACTACATAATTGTATTTGATAACTATCTGCTTTCATGATAGTCTATGATTTCTCATGTAAGAAACATTACAACATGCTTCCATTTCTCCTGTCCAAATATTTGTGATATATGTTGCCATATGTTTCATTTCCATATGCATAGTAATCTTTTTCACTTAAAAAAATATATATTTTTTGAGTTGGAGTCTCACTCTGTTGCCCAGGCTCAAGTGCAGTGGCATCTCATGGCCACCACAGCCTTGACCTACTGGGCTTAGGCGACCCTTCCACCTCAACCTTCACAGTAGCTGGAACTACAGATGCACACCACCACACCTGGCTAGTTTTTGTGATTTAGTGTAGAGACGAGGTCTCACCAAGTTGCCCAGGCTAATCTCGAACTGCCGTGCTCTCGCTTCAGTCTCCCAAAGTGCTGGGATTGCAGGCTGAGCCGCTGGGCCCGGCCTGTTTTCACATTTAATTCTCAAGCATAATGAAATAAGATTAAATTTTAAGAAAAATATTATATATTTGGCTATATAAAAATAATCTTTTCATACCCATATTAAAATCTGGTTTGTTTCTTCTGCTAGAAGGATTAGTTAAAATATTTCCTGTTTTACCAGTCTACTTTAGATGAGTGCTTTTGATTGTCATAAGTTTGAACAATTCTTTATCATTATTTTTAGAGCTATTTTGATATAGAATTGCATGCTAATAGATATATTCTTTCTTTCTACATTTTAAATATTTTGTTCCTTTAGCTTTTTTTTCTTTCTTTTTTTCTTTTAAAAATATGGAGTACAATTCAGGGTTAGGTATACAAACGTTGATTATGCAAGTACCCTTGTTGATGAGGCATGCCCCTCCCTTCCCTAGCAGTTTCCCTCAACTGCCAATCCCACTCCCCCTCACCTGACAGTTTCCCACTACTGTCAATCTCTTTCTTATAATATTATAATTGTTCAAGATCTCCTTATGAGTGAGAGCATATGGTACTCTGTTCTTGGTTTCTGTGATAGATCACTGAGTATGATTGACTCTAAATCCAAGTTGCTCCAAAGTCCATATATTTGTCCTTCTTTATGGCTGCATAATATTCCATTGCTATATGCACCACATTTTTTAAATCCAGTCCAGCTTTGATGGGCAACATGGTTTCTAATGAGAAGTTTGCAGTTTCTTTCCTCTGATTGTTTGTAAAATTTTAAGTTACAATGAATTTGATGAGAATATACCTTGTAACTTAATGGAGATTTTCTTCATGTTTCCCACATCTATGCTTATTTTAACTACTAGATCTGTAGATTGTGTACGCATAATTTTTGAAAACATTTCCCCATTATTGCTTTGAAAAATTTTGTGTAATTCTCTCTACTCTTTTTCACAACTATAATAACTTGTATATTAGACAACTTTAGTAATTGCTGAGTTTCCTGATATTCGGGACTTTATCAGTCTTTTTTTCTATGTGTGTTTCATTTTTGGTATTTTTTTATTTTATGTCTTTTTATTCACTAGTTTTTTTATACAGTGTTTACTACTCTGCTTGGTTTGTAACATCTAGAGTATTTTAAAAATAAACTTGATTTTATAGCTGTTTTAGGTTACAGAAAAATTGAAAGTATAGAGAATAACCCCTGTCCATAACATGCACAGCCTCTTCCATTATTAACATCCTCCAATAGAGTAGTAGATTTGTTAGAATTGATAAACCTAACAAATTAATTATTGACACATAATTATCATCTAAAGTTCAGAGTTCGCTATGAGCTGCTGTCCATTCTATGAGTTTAGGCAATATGTAATGGCACGTATCTATCATTATAGTATCATATGGAGTAGTTTTAGTGCAATAAAAATTCTCTGTGCTCTGCCTCTTTATTCCTTTATCCCCCAAATCCCAGGGAACCACTGGTCTTTTTACTATCTCCATAGTTTGAACTTTTTCACAAATATAGAATTGAATTCTTACAGTCTACAGTCTTTTCCAAGTGCCTTTTTTTTTTTTTTTTTTGAGTTGGAGTCTCACTCTGTCGCCCAGACTGGAGTGCAGTGACCTCTCCCGGCCACCGCAGCCTTGACCTGCTGGGCTCTGGTGATCCTTCCGCCTCAGCTTTCCAAGTAGCCGGAATTACAGGCCTGCGCTACCACGCACGGCTGATTTTTTGATTTATTGTAGAGATGAGGTCTCGCTGCCCAGGCGGGTCTCGAACCCGCAGGCTCAGGCAATCCACTCACCTCAGCCTCCCAAAGGCGCGGGATTAGAGGCTGAGCCACCAAGCCCGGCTCGCATTTTTTTTTTTTTTTTTTTTTTTTTTTTAGCAATAAGCCTTTAACTTCTCTTTTCACTTTTTATGGTTTGTTAGTTCATTTTATATTACTGCTAAATAATGTTGCATTGCAAGAATCTAGTACAGTTTATTTACAAAGTTACCTACTATAAGTTTTATTGGTTGCTTCCAATTTTTAGCTATTAGAAAAAAGTACTATACATATCTGTATGCAGGTTTTTCAATTTTCAATTCCTTTGAGTAAATACTAAGAAGCACAACTGTTGTATTTTATGGTAAGAGTATGTTTTTGTCAGGGGCCGGCCCTGACCTGAGGGGAGTTGGACCTGCTCCAGGGAATCAGGACGTGGCGAGAAGAAACAACTCAGAGGCAATTCTTTTGGGATCAATCTGATCAGGACTGAGTCCAATTTTATTCAAACTTTTTCCAGCTTATATACGATTTTCTATAACCTCCAGCAGTATGACAAATACCTGCTGGGGGCTTACAGGTCTCATGATGCATAACGTACTTCACAAAAGATTTTTGCTTAAGGTAACAATTAACAATCAAAATTCCATGATGCATATCATGCTTCACAAAGCTTACATCAAGATAAGAAGTGTATGATTTCAGTAATAGTTTTGCTAACTGTTTTCTATAATATTTAATGATTAATCTGTATATTATAAGCTATTCTTATTTTTACCTAATGTAAAATTTCCTATTAATTTTCTATGATTTAACAAAACACTCAAAATCTATACTATTTATTTTAATGTCCAGCAGTAAAAAATATTTCTGTCAGGGACACTGGTGCCAGAGCCCTCTATGAAATGCTAAATAGTGAGAAGCAGAGAATGCTAACCACAGTGTTTGACAAACCCAATGTGTACTTTACCATTGAAGTCTGCCAGACACTGAAGTGGACACCTTAAAGCAGAAATCCAAAGTGCAAAAGTATATCCAGAAATAAGTAAGAGTACTTTGGTTTTACTCTCTAACAGGCCTGTAACTGGGTTTCATTACTACCATACATAGGCATATTAGAGGGCAAATTCTAAGCAGAAGGAAGTGAAGTAGCAAGCACAGGTTCACATTGTGTTATATATGGATAACTAAACTATGTATATATATTTCTAAACTTCCTTATAAAATTTCTGGTCTAAGTGAATAAATCAAATAGTGGTTGTCACACCTTTGGACAAGAAAAAGCACAGTTGCCATGACGATGGCCAGGGGGCAGAGGCAGACTAAGAGTTTTGGCACGTAATGAAACTAGGAACGTTCTGCCTGGCTAGAGGCAGAAAAACAAAACTATTAGAGCAATTTCTGCTTACAGGAACAAAGGCTGTATGGTTACTTCTAAGAGACAGAAACTTAAGAATGACTCAGAGAGTCAGAGAAAAATGGAAACTTAAAGCACAGAATGTTTTTCTGCTGTAAGGCTTTACCCAAAATTTTAGCCTAACTGTTTAAAAGATTTACTTTCAAATAATATAAGCTTTTATGTCACATATACAAACTGGTCACTATTCATATACCAGCACTATAGGTGTCACTGATGCTTTTGTGTCAAAAGCAGATCTCCAACATGGGCCTTCATAGTCCCCAACTGTATAGCCATAGATGTTGACTCCCAACATGTTTTGTTTTGCAAAAACCACCAAACTTGTTCCCTAAAGTGGCTGTATATCTTTCATTCCCACCAATAATGACAGTTTCTGTTACTCTGCTTTCCCACCAGCATTTGGTGATGTCAGTGTTCTGGATTTCTGGTGATTTCTGTTCTCTAAGGGTTTTAATTATTGAACCAATATTTTTAATATATATATATAGGCCTGTTTATAGTGTCTATTTCTTTCTGTGTGATTTGACATACCATATCTTTTAGAAAATTAGCTCACTTGATTCTGGTTATCAAATTTGTAGAGCTAAAACTTTTTGCAATATTCTTTTTGTTGTCTTTTTAATGTCTATGGATTCTGTAGTAATGTACTTTTTATTTCTGATATTGGTTATTTAAGTCCTTTTTAAAGTTATCTCAGGTAAAGAGTTATCAATTTTATCGATCTTTTCAAAGAATCAGATTTTGTTCTCTATTAATTTCCTACTTTCAATGTTATTAATTTCTGCTCTGATTTTTATTATTTGTTCCCTTTTGTTTATTTTACATTTAATTTGCTCTTTTATCTCTAGTTTCCTAAAGTGAAAACTCAGATGGTTGATTCAGATCTTTCTTCTTTTTTCATATATACATATAATGCCATAAATTTTCCTCTAAACATTATTTTCACTGGATTTCACAAATTTTGAATATTGAGTTTTCTTTTTTTTTTTTTTTTTGAGTTGGAGTCTCACTCGGTCGCCCAGACTGGAGTGCAGTGGCCGCTCCTGGCGGCCTGCTGGGCTCCGGCGATCCTTCCACCTCAGCCTTCCGAGTAGCTGGAACTACAGGTGAGGGCTACCACGCCCAAGTCAGTGTTTTCATTTTTATTTAACTCCAAATATTTTTTATATTTCTCTTGAGAGTTCTTTTTTGACCCCTGTGTAATTTAGGGGTATGTTCTTTAATCTCTAACTATATTTCTGTTATTAATTCTAGTTTGTTTATATTGTGTTCTGAAAGCAGACATTGCATAACTTTTATTCTTCTAAATTTGTTGAGGAGTGTTTTAAAGTCCAGAATGTGCTCTACGTTGGTGATTGTTCCATATGAGCTTGAGAGTTTCTCCTGTTGTTGAATATAGTAATCGATAGATGTCTTTTTTTTTTTTCATTTGATTGATTGTGGTGTGGAGTTAAATTATGTCCTTATCAGTTTTCTGCCTGCTGAGTCTGTCCATTCTGATAGATGAATATTGCTATCTCCAATTGTAGCAGTAGATTCATCTATTTCTCCTTGCAATTTTGCCAGTGTTTACTTCAAGTATTTTGATGTTCTGGTTCTAGACACCCATGAAAGTATTATATTTTCTTGGCAAATTGACCATTTTATCTTTATGTAACACCTTTCTTTATCTGTAATAGCTTTCCTTGCTCTGAATCTGCTCTATCTAAAACTAATATAGCTACTCTTTCTTCCTATTGATTAGTATTATCATGGTACATCTATCTCCATCCATTTACTTTTAATTTTTTGTGTCTTTATACTTATAATGGATTTTTTGTAGAAAATACACAACTGGGACTTATTTGTAATCCATTGTTTGTCTGTTAATTTGTGCATTTATACTATTGAGGTTCATAGAGATTATTTTTAGAGTTAGATTAAAATCCACTATATTTATTATTATTTTCTATTTGCTATCTTTGTTCTTTGTTCCTATTTTTGCCTTCCACTTATTTATGCCTTTTTGTTTTAATTGAGCATTTTAAATGTTTCCATTTTCTACATTCTCTCTTTTCTTAGCATGTTGGCTATATTTCCCTCTCTTTTTTTGTTACACTTGAGCAATAATGCCTGAGAAAATCTTTATTTCTCCTTCAATTTAAAAGGATAACTTACAGAATACAAAATTCTAGATTGGTATTTATTTTTGTCTCTCAACATGTTAAATATGTCTTTCATCTCTTTCTTTGCTCACATAGTTTTGGAGAATTGGAGGTAATTTTTATCTTTGCTCTTTTATAGATATTTTCCCCCTTCTGGCTTCCTTCATAATTTTTCTTTATCATTGATTTTCTGTGTTTGAAAATAATATGCCTAGGTGCACTGTTTGTTCAGTATTTATTTGTGATTTTTATAATTTGTGTCTGTGTTAATGTGTGGCTAATTCTCAGTCATTGTCTTAAATATTTGTTCTGTTTATCTTTCTTAGCCTACTGGTATTCCCATTATATATATGTTATATTTTTGTAGTTATCTCATTTTTAGATATTTTGTTTCATTCGTTTTAGTCTTTTTCTTTTTGCTTTTCAATTTAGAGTTTTCTATTGAGATATCCTCAAGCTTAGAGATTCTTACCTCAGCTATATCTAGACTGCTAATAAGTCCATCAAAGGTGTTTTAATTTTTTTGTTAAAGTGTTTTTGAACTCTAGATTGTGTTGCTCTTTCTTAGAATTCTCATGTCTTTACTTACATTGTCCATCTATTTTTGCATGTTCTCTATTTATTTATTGGCTCTCTTAGTATGTTAATCATAGTTATTTTAAATTTCAACAATCTTGTCATACCTGAATATTCTTATCATGCTTATTTTGTCTTTTCATACTTTTTTATTTGTTTTTTAGTATGCTTGTAATTTTTTCTTGATGAACACACATGATGTACCAAGTTAAAAAAAACAAAAAAAAACTAGTATGAATAGCCCTTTAATGATATGCTGGTAAGTGATAAGGCGTACAGGGAGAGGAAGAATTTGATTATTCTATGATTAGATGTCAGCCTTGTAGTGAGCCTATTCCTCTGAACTGTGAACTTCTCAAGTGTTTCTCCTCTCCTATTCACTCTTGGGTATGACAGGCTATCTAGAGTGAACTAGAATTGAATATTTCCCTTCCTCCAGGTCAGTTAGACTTTGATGAGATTCCAGAAAGTTGTGCTCTGGTTAGTTTTTAAATGATTAAGTAGGTTAAAAAAAAACTATATTAAAATAAATATTTGACCTTTCTCAATGGTTAAATAGTTTATAAATATTTTTAAATTGTCCCCTTTCCTTTCTTCTGGATAAACAAGAGGTAATCTTTATCTGTTACTTACTGAAAGAAACAGGTTGTGCTCCTGGAGTTAAAATTTAAAAAAACAAAGGGACCCTCTGTGACTGGGTATCTGTGGTGATTTTAACTGTCACAATGTTCACATTAATCCTTCAGGAATTCAATCACAGTTCAGGTCTTTCTCTCCTGGTACTGGTTCCTGGAGAGGTTTTTGATCTGGTAGATTGCAACTCTGTATTCTTCTGTCTGTCTCTACAATATTAAGGGTAGCAGTTTGCCCTGCAACCTCTTTATTCTAGAGCTCTAACAAAATTTGTTTTTCAGGGGTGTTTTTAAAGCTTGTCTGTTGTTTTGGAGATGAGATGAGGACTTCCAAGCTTCTTATGTGCCAAACTGAAAATGTCATGCAATGTATTTTACATTTCAGATATCTTTAAAGTCTTGAAAACTGTCAACTCAGTCTCTTTTGTTTTTTCTGTTTCTCCTTTGCAACTTCATACCTCACTATATTTTTTAAAATAAGGCACAGGATTATAACTAACATTTTATTATTCCATATTATGACATCCATTATCTGTATTTATTTGTGTCCCATACTTTTCCTATTCACTGATTTTTCTCATTGAGTAATATTTTTCTCGTCTTCATGTTTTTCTGCCTCATAACATTTATTGGTTTATAGATATTGTTATTTACTTTATTGGCTATAAGACATTTTGACATTCCCTTAAACATTTATGTGCCTTGTTCTTGTACTTATTTATTTTAACTTGATTTTTCTGAATTTAAAAGTGATTAATATTTTGAGTCCAAAGTCACTGACTAAATAGGGGACTCCTTCAACTATGCATTATGTATATGTAGCTAAAATTATTGTCATAGTAAATATGATAATAAAAGAAGCAAGAAAAAATTATATCAACATATGTCATTAAGCAAAGAATGAAGTCTGCATTCATTATTCTAAGCCAGATTCTGTGCTTGTAGCTTATTTTTTTTTAATAGTTCTGAAAATAAATAAGGTAGTAAAAATGAATAAAAACAAATTTTAAACAAGCAAATAGAATGCTCGCGTTTTTTTTTATTTTTAAGTGGAAATATTTTTAAAACGTTATTTATTGTGGGACTCCTTCTTGACTTGGAGTGTACAGTGAGTTGGGAGAGATGATTCTTGTTTTTAACTAAATTGGAATTTTTTAACTTATGATAAATTAGAAATATTTGGAAGTAGATTAAAATTTGTCTTTATCCTTAATTTTGCTCACATTGAACTATAAAAGAAGATACTGTTTTGAAGGACAAAAGATGAAGAAAATAATTTTATAGTTATGTTTTATAGAATGTAAAAGTAATATAATAAAAAGTATTATAGTTTTACAAAGAGTAAACTTTTTAAATATAAAGTAATGGAATAAGTGTCATATTGCCATAGAATCAATAATATTGTATATTTTTAAAATTTCAAATTATTCCTGACTTTTCTCTCAATATCACATCTTGAAATACATACCTTTTAAAATTCTATATTTTGAGTTAGTTTTATATATGATGTGGAATAAACATTCAGTTTCTTTACAAATGAGATTGTATTGAACTGAAAAGCTTCTGCATACAAGTGAAACAGTAGAATGAAGAGGCAACCCACAAACTGGGAAAAAATGTTTACAAACCATACTTCTTGTAAGGGAATAATATTCAAAATATATAAGAAGCTCAAATCAATAACAAAAAGGCAAAGAACTCAATTAAAAGACCTAAACATTTATCAAAAGAGAACAAATAAATGAATGAGAGATACAGCCTATGAAAAAATACTCATCACCACTAATCATAAGGGAGATGTAAATTAAAAGCATGATGAGATACCACCTTACACCTGTTAGAATGACTATTACAAAAGAGATGAAATCTAACAAGTCTTGGTCATGGTTTCTGCACCAATTAACATTTCCCTTCAGTGCCCCAACCTCCCTGATGTGTATGTCACTGCCACATCTTTATGTGGAGTTTTTCCTTAATTGCCACTCCTTACTGTCACCTGACCTAATCCCACATATTAAACAATAATTCTTTTACATATCCTGTATTCTAAGACGATGTCTTCAGCTCCAGCCTGCATTGAGATTTGACATCCCAGTTGCCACACTCTCCTTTACAATTGCATCTCCAATCTTGGATACCTTGCATATACATTTGGGATAGTGATGCTAATATTATTGGATTTTCATAAGAATTAAATTCGATATTTTTGTAAACAACTCGTCAGAGTTGAAAGACTATATTGCATTTGACTGGAGATGGTGCATAGAGAATGCCCAACAAATTAATGTGACATTTTATTAATGTGTATTCCAAAACATTTGTACCTCTGGAGAGCAAGACATTTACTGTATGCACTTGTATTCCAAGCACACAGTAGGTGTTCTTAATATTTGCTTAACAATTTATAATAGCATCTAAATTTGCATAGGAACTGTCGTTTCCTGTTCTTATAGGTGAACATAATGTCCAGCACAAACAATAACAGTTAACATGGGCTTTGTGCTTCCTCTGTCCAGACACACCACAGAAATGTTCTGGGTTGAATACTATTTTATCACTAATGTGCAGAAGAGTAAACTTGGGCTCCCGTCATAAAATAAATAAAGAGCAGAGATGAGCTTCCAATACAGGCAAAAAAAAAAAAAGTTGGCAAGACAGTAGTAAAAAGGGAACCCTTGTACACTGTTGGGAATGTAAATTAACACAGGGGTTTTTGAAAACAGTAGGCATATTCCTCCAAAAACGAAAACTAGAATTACACTATGATCCAAGAATCCCACTAGTGAGTATATACCCAACAGAATTAAGCCTAAAATATATCTGCATCCCCATATTTCTTACCCCATTATTCACAATATCTAGGATATGGTAGCAGCCTAAGGTGCCCATCATTACATGAGTATATAAATAAATGCAGAATATATAAGCACAGTGGGATACTATTGATCCTTAGGTGAAAATTCTGTCATTTACAATGGTATGGATGGCACTAGGGGTCATAATGATTAGTAATATAAGCCAGGCACAGAAAGACAAATACAATATGATCTCACCTATATGTGGAAACTAAGAAACATCAAATTTGCAGAAGTAAAAGAGTAGAATGACGATTACCATTAGCTAGGAGCGGCTGATAGATAGATAAAGGGGAGAGGTTGACTAAATGGTACAAAATTTTAGTTAGACAGGAGAAACGAACTTTAGCAGCATATTGAATGGTGACAAAAATAATGGATTCTATATTTCAAAATTACTAAAGGAGTAGATTTTAAAAGTTATTACCACAAAATATGTTAAATATGGGAAGTGATGGATTTGTTAGTTGTCTTGATTTACTCGTTCCACAATGTACTCCGTAAATATGTAATCTATAATTCTTTGTCACTTAAAAGCAAAATAACATAATTTTTAGAAAATAAGTAAATTAATAAAATACGAATTGATTACAGTGCAGTGTCTCATTTCAAAATGAGAAAAAATAATTAAAATTGCTTATTGATATCTTGATAATAAACTATTAAAACATAAGCTTATTTAATCATTATTAATCTTTTTTTGATTTTGAAATTTGCTCGTCTTAGAGTTCAGTTAAGATTCACTAGCCCAAAGCTATGGCAAAAATTCTATTTCTTATGCAAGTGAACTTTTAATGTGTATATATTTCAATGTGTCTCTTGTCTGTAACCAAATATCAATGTTTTAACTAAAATGTGACATTTCAACGCTTCATATGATTTTGTTTATGGTTTTTCAGTGGTCATCATAGAAAACGAATGTTCCAATGTGACATTAATTTTTTATAATTTTGTACTTACCAGTGCTTTAATCTCATTTGATGAAACCTAATTATTCAGAAAATGCAAGAAATTAAAGTCATTTTCTTCAAACAGGCCAGTGGAACAAGATAACATAGGTTACAACAATGCCAACAGAAAGTTTTAAAATTTTAACAAAAATAGAAATCTTCCATTTCAATCTTACTTACAAACTGTTGCCAAAGGTTTGTTTTTTTCTCAAAATAATTTCTATGTTTTTAAATCATATCTCAATTTCTTACCCACTGGATATAATTTTATTTCCAAACTTTACAGATTATGACATATAACAATCTTTCTTTGTTCTTTCCAAGTTCAATGACTTGCAAAGTTATAACTTTTGTTCTTATCTGTACATTTTAACCCCAGTATTCCACTCATATGTTCTCATCATTTTGTATAAAGACTATGTAACCTTTGCCCCCTTCAAACTATAGCTCAAACTATAGCTCAAATGCTCATATCATAAAGAAAAACTATTAGATATAACTCATCTTGTCTTTTCCAATATTTATTTGACTGTGATTCAGACATTTTCATACTCAATTAATTTTTGTACTCTTTTTTCTATTTACAAAACATTTTATGTATGTATGTGTATGAATATTTGTATGAAATCATGTTAACTTTGCTCAATTTTGTTGCACTAGGCAAATTTAAAGAAAGAGGAACTCAAATAAGGAGATAGGACAAAAATGGAAAAACATATTTAATATCTGTTTAACTAATTTGAAATTGTACATGTCATGTGGTGCTTTTTCTCCAGAGGTAGAAAAAATTACCTGGAGTATTTTTCCAATTATTTGGGATAATATAATTTTTCCAAATTTATAATTTTCCTAAAATGACCTAACCAATAACATGTCCCTTGTAGTTTTAAGATAAAAATGAATGTTCTGATAGTCTGGTATGTGATAACTGTGTATGACTGCTATACATATATTTATTAACAGAAAATATTTGATATTTTGAAATAAATTTTGGATTTAAATACTCTCTTGATGATCCAGAATAAGTTATTTCTTTTGCCTCTACCTCTGATTCTTATTTTAATTGTAATAATAATGCATATCTTATAGTCTTATTATGAGAGAATGAACTGTAATGCATATATGTAAAGTGTTCACCAAATATCTGATACCTAAAAGATACCATCTATCTATTAGCTAGTACTATTCTTAGTCTTCTCAGAAGGAAGTGTCCATCTAAAAATTTTGGAGATGCATTTCTCTGAAGTATTTGGGCGTACTATTTCTAGGGATATCATACAGCATATGTTACCTATGCCTATGGGAATTTGAAAAAAATATGTTATGATATATGGCTTATTTATATAAACAACTCTATAAAAATAATTTACTAATTTAAATTAAATGTCACTTTTCTTTAAGTAAATATTAAATTTATGTAAAAAAGGAGCTTTTTATTATAAAAATGTGAACAGATAAAATTATAACATTAAGTTGAAGTCTGTTTCAGCATTGAGATTTCAACATGACAATTTAATATATAAAAAGTAAAAATTTTAGTCTTGACTAGATGCTACATTAAAAATAATCATCTGATATATTTAAAATCACAATATAAGAAAAGTCTTTAGCATTCAATAAATTATTTTTTATGTATATGTTGACTCTAATTTGGTAAAAGCATATGCTCATCAATTACTTAAAGGACTTGGCACAAGTAATGTGAAGCATATGTATTAAAATTCTGATATTAAGCTCTATAAATCATTTCATGAACAAAATATGGATCAATATGCTCTGAATTTTTTTTCTATTTTAGTAACTTTTCTCACTGAGGGCTTATTATTTGTAAATATTTTAGGACATAATGAACATCGTCATTAATTTGTTGCCCACAGGCATTCTAATTGAGGAAGGAGAATTTGTCCCATCAATGCTGGAATTCTGCTTGAATCTTATAAGTATAAATCAAAATTACTGTGATGAAACTCTTTCTCATTATTTGAAAATTAATGCATAGGCAATGATAAATATATACTTTCATATTTACTATATTTTCTAAAGTAGCATAAAGATTTTTTTACTATTTTGATAGTTTATTATTTTCATTTCTTTGCAGACTGATGCTTTTAAAATGTGTTAAAATTACTCTTTGTTTCCAAAAATGCACTATGAGTTTCTCTAGTCATAGAAAAATGTATATTTAAGACAAAAACACTTCTGGAGAAAAAAAATCACAGATCTTGACAGTTTATTAGCTGTATTTTATATACCCTTTCACGTTAATATGTTGACCTATTGCTTTTACTTTCCAATGTTATCTTGCTGATCCTAACAAGGGAAGAAGTGATAGATATACTTCTCTCTGTGAATTATATTAGTGTTTTTCACCCTCACTGGTGTCACTGAAATTTATAACTGTTAATATAAAATATTTTAAATGAGCTCATTCTTAATTGTTCATGCCACTAACACCTATTCTTTCAATTAAAGTTTACCCTCAAACATCTCAGTATTTTTTGTGATATTTTATTTCAGTTTTTGTAAACACAAGATAAAGCAAGAAAAAATGTGATTAGAGCATGTGCTGTCCATAAGCTAGAAAGCTTGAAATAATTAAATAGTAATGCCTGTAAGCCATTTTTGTGTTAATCCTATCAGTAAGAAGTATTAAAAGTGTTAAAAATGAGTTGCCAAGGAATTGCCCAATATATTTTCATCTTGAAGTCTGAGAAAAAATAAAATCATGCAAAGCCAAGATGAGTTCAAAATGCCTCTCTTAAGACCATAGACTACCATTTTCCAATAGAACTATAATAGAAATATAATAGAAGCATATATTGTTTTACATTTCCTAGCAGACATATTTTTATATAAAAAGAGATAGGTAAACTAATTTTATTAATAAATCTTATTAAACCTAATATATCTAACATGTTAGCATCTCAACTTGCAATTAACATAAATATTATCAGAGATATTTTATCTTTTTTATCTTATACTGTCTTTCTAATTATGTTTTATATTTACAGTGCATCTCAAATTGGAACATCTACATATAAAGTGGCTATTGTCTACTTGTTAAGTCAGAACCCGTGAAGGATCCAAAATGGTGCCCTACTCACAAGCTAACAAACTAACAATTTAGTTTGGCCACTGGTGTGTGTGTGTGTGTGTGTGTGTGTGTGTGTGTGTCTGTTTGTGTGTAAAATGTTTATATGTTATTTTATTTTTGTACACACATGGAAAGACAGAGAGAACTATGTATATACTCTGGCATGAGGATACAAGCTTTCTGGATCAGAATAACAGACAAGTTATCACTCATGGTTGTGTTAGTATCTGATTTCCCATAGGATTATTTAAAGGAGGGTAAGATAACACCTCCATATGTAATTGGTTTGAATTTCAGAAAGAGCAAACCCAGAATTATGTCGATCATAGCTTATATAGTGTGGTTATTCTTTCTGTGACTCTTCTCCAGTAGGAGTAAGTGAAGAGAGAGAGAGAGACAGAAACTGAGAAACCAAAAGACTTCAACTTTACTTTGGAATTTAAGCAAATTTTATCTAGTAACTGAAGGGAAAAGTCTCTAGCTTTATTGCTATGAAATTACAAATTACTGAGGGAAGATAAATTTGTAAATCTCCCCAGAATGATGCACTATTTCTTATTTCAAGGTATAATTGCTATTCCATCAGTTTGCCAGTGTCCTTTGCACAGAAAACGTAAACCATGCAGAAACTTGAACATATATTTGAAAGGTGTTTCTCAACATGGTCATACTGGGCAGGAAATATCTAAATGTTAACTGGAAAAAATATATGAGTTACTAAATATAGTTAGAGAGATTGATGGGGAAACTCAAGGATAGATAAAGGCCATTTTCATGAAGTAGGAATGGAAGTCTTCATAAAGAATATACCTATTACTCAATTTGAGCCTTTGAAAATATGAAGACTATGAGCTATCAGCAAATATTAATAAGAGACTAAAAACTAGAATGCAATGTCCTAATGTCAAATGCTAGGGGACAAAAACATATTAAAGTGCTGGAAGAAAAATCTGGGTCATGAAAACATACACCAAATAAAAATAATATTTTATTCTCCACATTTCAATGGTATGAGTCATTATTAGTTACTTAAGAGAAAGTAAATAAAAATTTGACATCAGAACACTTTTATGATATAGTTGGGTATATAATCTTACATTTGAAGTATCAAATAATATATCAATGCTTTTCCTCTCATAACAGCCTATTGCTCTTTAAATTATGTGTTCATTTTTGGAAATGTGGGCAAGAGAAGCAGACTACTATATTTTTGTGATTCGCACAGATAGATGCATAATATTTCTACATGTTTTTGGGAGTATGCAGAGTATATAGTACAGCAAAAGCAGAGAAGAAAGACTACTGTTGCAGGAGTTTTGAACTCTACTGTCAGCATAAACCAGCAGCCCTGGGTTCTTGTCCCACGACCGAGAAGATTAAGGAATGTGGATACCAAAAGGATGAGTGAAAGAAGGAGTTTAAGCAAGAAAGCTCTCCAGAAAGAGTGGGAGCCTGAAATGGGTAACCGGTGCTAGGAGTTAGTTTGTGATTTTTATCTTATCTTTTCTGGGCGTTTCCCTCATTTACATCTCATCCGTCCCTTACTTCCTGAGACCCAATTTTTGTTGCACATGTGTGTCCTTGACCAAGGCTAATCCATCTTGAATATTACCCATAAGTACCGCAGAAAAGCTAAATGAGGTGTGTGTGGGGGGGGGAGAGCGCAATGCAAATGCTGTGTTAGCGATATTATAATAAGCCAAGGTCAAGTTATGGCATTTAGTTAAGTTACTGTGCCTGTATTTAAGCAGCAAAAAGTCCCTTTTAGCAGTGTATCCTAGTTTGATAAGATGTTCTTAACCACATTAACTACATTTTCAGGCAACAATTATATAATGGGGGTGGTACAGGGGGACTTCCTGCAGGTTTTAAGTCTTTTCAAGATCCTCCCTCTCTGCCTAACCAGCTTGTATCTCCTCTCTCACTACCAGTGTTAGCAATCAGCCACTCAGCTATTGCTGTAAACTTGAAAATGCAATACAGCAATTCAAAGTCTCCCTAAACTTTCTGCCCCCATCAGAAAGTGTTTTGACATACCACTTGAAATTCTTAGCTCTTCACTCCATGCAACTATTAAAAATATTATTTACAACGATGTTGTGTACTCTTTCTGGAATGATTTCTGATAATCCACAACTTTTTTTCTCAATATCTAAATACGTATCACCTTATTACCTTTATTACTTTAAGTGATGTCTTAATCCAGTGTTATCATTTAAAGTTAATATAAATATTGCATATATAAACATGCACCATAATGAGCTGATTTTTTTTTAATGTGGAGATAAGATACATCACAGTTTTTAAAAACTTAATCTTTATTTTTAGGAGATTAGGAAGCTTATGTGAAATTTGATCTTATGAATTGGGTCATTCTTGTCATACCCAACTGAAACAAAGTCAAGAATCCAGGAAAACAAAGCACTCAGGACATATAACATTGCCCCATGAATGTAATTCTGGGCAAATCTGGCTAGAAAAAACACAAAAAGCAATAACAATCAAGTTATGAATCAGATTTATTTAAATTAAGCTTTTTAAACAAAAGATCCCATCATAAAAAGGAGAGAAAATACTCACAAAACTCATATCTGACAAAAGACTTGCATTCAATATATATAAAGGATTTATAGAAATACATAACAAAAAGGAAAATTTTAAAAAGTATCAACTGGTAATTTCTTATTTCCTCCTAAATTTGTTCAGAAGCAAATGAAGTGTTATTTTTTTCTGTGACTTCTTCAAGTATACAGAGAAATTCAATGGATAATGCTCAAGATCGATATTGAACATCTAGGAAATTTTAATAACAGTGGTTTTAACAGCAAATAAACATATACTTGAGGCATGCATTTGTAATAAGCTGTTGCACACATTTATATTTTTACAACACCATATGAGGTAGGAGTATTCTACGCATTTTACTGGTGATAAGACTAGAACACAGCTTTCAAGTATGTTCCTCGTATCACATCTATTTTAAATGGCAGAGTCAGCTTTCAAGTGTAGCAAGTTATATCACTTTGTAACTTTTAATTATCTTCGGTTTTCTTGGACAAAGATAAATTTATACATCTATTTATTCAGAAAATATCTGAGAATTTTTTTGGACACTTGACTAGTAAATTAAATGGTGGCAAAAATAAACATAAGAGAGCAAAGATATATATGTGATTTCTATCTTTAGTTTTTAGTCAATTCTGTCTTTTAAAAATTACAGTTTATATTTAGAATTTCTTCACAGTGTCACCATAAAATTTTCTTATTAATGATATCTGTACTGTGATTTATAAATGATGATACCCTAAGTTCTCCAGGCATTGTGTGAGCTTTTTAAAAGTAACTGCTTTAAACGGCAGCTGCTGAACAGAAATTTACTACTATTGAGCTTTGTTGTGTTCAATTAGAAAACATTGCGAAGGATGTGTTTTGTATATATATATTGGCCTTTGGGCATGATAAGCATGAGCTGACATGACAAATATTGCAGAGAATTTTCACACTGTAAGACGTTTCGCAATGCATTGCATTGGGAATTGTGTTACTCAAAATGGAAGCTACTGAGTGTGCAATTGCCCATGCACCTCTTCAAAATTAACTCCAGTGAACCAAGTTTTGATTTGGCTGACTAGTAGGTTGGTCACATATTTTTTGACTAGAAATTATTTGAAATGATTAAATAATAAGATTTTCCAGAATAAAATGACTACTGAAGAGAATAGTGTGACCTTCTAAATTTAAATTTTTTGTGACCTTTTTGAAGTGTATGGTTATAGTCTCATGTATATCAAACTTTTGAGTCCACACAAAAAAGTAAAAATTATTTAAAAGCCATGATGAATTTTAACAGTTGAATAAATTAGCATTTTAATTTATGTCTAAGTATATAAAGTATCCTTGTCTCTAATGCTCTAAAGGTAGCCTAAGTGGAGCTTTCAAAGTTTAAAAGAATCCCTTTCAGTTAAAAATAACTAAAGAAGTAACAAAAATATTACATAGTTGCTTATGAAGAACATTTAAAACATTTGTTTAATAAAGGCTGGATCACTTGAGGCCAGGAGTTCAAGACCACCAGAGTAATATAGCAAGACCATGCGTTCACAAATAAATTTTACAAATTAGCCAGGTGTGTGGTGTGTGCCTTTAGTCCCAGCTACTAAGGAGGCTGAGGTGGAAGGATTGCCTGAGACCAGGAGGTTAAGGCTGTGGTGAGCCGTGATTATGCCACTGCACTCCCACCTGGGTGACAGAGTTAGATTCTGACTTAAAGAAAAAAAAATAGTTAAATCAAAAAATAAAAATTTCTGAAGGTGATAATAAAAGAAATGACTTTCAGTATATTCCAAATATAAACTAAAACTAAGACAAGTATATACTGTAGACAAAGAACACAGTGTTTAATATATGTTTGGTAATACATTGGAAATTTATGATGCTTATAAATAACACTGTAAATGATAATAGAATTAACATATTGTTTCAAATGTTTTTTTTAATTTATTTATTTAGTTTACCTCTTAAACCAATACTAATATTACCACTAATAATATTATTAGTAAATTTTAGAAAATATTCATTTGTCCAGGTGTCAAGATACAGTTGAATTCAATTAATCAAGAATCATCTTGTTAAAGGGATATAAAAAAAGCTGTATTTAAGTGGTAAATAGATTATCACCAAGACCAAAACTCTATTTAGATGAGTTAGAGTCAGTGTAGGTTCTTATCTCACTGTGTATATGATAAGAAAGCACATGAAAAACATGTTAAAGATACAGACTATAAAGATTAACAAATGGCATCTATTGTCTAAATACAAACTTAGAAAATAAAAGAATACATAAACTTACAGTGGTATTGAGAAAATTTAATATAGAAAAAGTCATAAACTGGGAATCCCTAAAACACTACTTTGCAACATTGTATACTTATAACTTCAGTGATGCTAATAACACTGTCAATATAAAATGTGTTGAAAAAAATGAAAGACATTTGCCTTTCTTGAGTTACTAATATGAGATGGGATAAACATAAATATTTTCTACATAATTTTTTCATGAAGGCACACGTGTAGTTAGTGTGTTTGTGTGTATAAGTATGTATGTGTAGATTATATAAAGACAAGGATATTTATAAGGCCAGAATTTATGTTTGGACCAAGTTTGAGTCCACTTAATGAATAAATTAGTTTTAAAATGTAACAGGATATAATTTATACTCAATAATATTCATTCACTTTAAAGGTATAGTATAATGGATTTTGGTAAGTTTATCCAGCATTTAACTTCTACCATAAAACATGAAAAATTGCATAACCATAAAAAGTTACTTCTGTACCTTTTTGAAATGAATTCCCTGATCTACGGCTCAAGACAACGGATCTATTTTAATAATTTTGCCTTTTTTTGGAGTATCATGTCAATGAAATCACACAGTCTGTAGTATTTTGTGTTCAACTTCAACTTACGTCAGTGCTTTTCAGGTTATTAAAAGTTGTTGTAGGCATTAATATTTTTTATACAAATCACTTAATGGCTTTCCATAGTATTAATAGACTGGAATTTATTTATCTAGTCATCAGTTAACAGGTATTAGGGTTGTTTCTAGTTTTTTACTGTAAATGATGCTACTAAGAACACGCACAAAATATTGTGTATGACACATGCTGTTCTTATTTCTCTTGGGTAAATGGAAAGAAGTAGAAAGTATGTGCCTTATGGTAGATGAGCATTTAACTTTATAGAATTCTAAAGTTGTTATAGTATTATTCCCACTACGAAAATATGAGAGTGCCACAGGTTAGTGTCCATTTTAAGTTTTACTGTTCTAATGGATATGTAGGGGTACCTTGCTGTAGTTTTAATTTGCATTCCCCTGTAGACAGTAATATTGAACACCTTTTCATGTGATTATTGGTCATGTCGATATCAGCTTTTCTAAATGCTTTATTTCAATTGTTTGGTGATTTTTTTAAATGTTTGCTTTGATTTGCCCTTATGTATAAATATTCTTGACATAGACTAGACACAACCATTTGTCAGAGATAGCTGCAAATATATTCTCTCTGTGGCTTATAGCTGTGTATCTGTTTTTTTCTTTTTAGATTTGAGAAAAAACATTTGTAAATATTGATAGAATTTAGTTTATCTTTCTTTTTATTTTTGTTTTCTATATATTGTTGAGGAAACATTTTTCCAAAACTGATGTTACACAAGTTTTTTTCTGTTCCTTCTAGAAGTTTAATAATGTTTGCTGATTTTAGGTGTATAATTTATTTCAAAATGACTTTCCTCAATGGTGTAAAATGAATCTGAAAACGAGGTAGCATAAGTTCATCAATCTTGTTTTATTTTCAAAGTTGTTTGCCTTTCTAATTTTATATACAGTTTAAGATCAGCTTGTAGATATTTTTCAAAATCCTGGCAAGCAATCTGTTTTTTATTGTGTTGAATCTTTAAACCATTTTGTGGAAAATTGCCCTTATAACAATATTGTATCTTGTGATCCATGAATACGAAACAGATAATCAGATTTTATTAAGGATCTAAAGTACAGACTCTTACGTAGTTTTGTATATAGAATGAGAAAGCACAATAAAAACATGTTAAGAAGTCACAATCTAAATATTAACAAGTGGCATCCATTGTCTAAAAATAGTGAGTATTCTAGAGATTGCAGCATACATCTTTAACATCACAGTCTATACTCTTGATATCACAGTCTAATTACAATTATATTAGACCACTTTATATGAAATAGAAGAAGCTTTCAAACTAAAAAGTCACATTCCACCAGGCTTTATAATTTGTATGCACGTCTACAGGTATAAATACCATAGATAATGCTATAATTTTGTTTATATGTTATTTTATTGTCAAAGAATTTAAGAAGATATAAACAGGGAAAAAATTCTGTTTTTCACTTACCAGATATTTACTATTCTTGATGTACTTCATTCTTTTCCGATGGTCAGAGCTTCTATTTTGCATAATTTCACTTTATTCTGGAGAATTTCCACTGGTGTTTTCTATAGTATAAGACTGCTGGTGACAAACTGTTACAGGTTTCATTTATATAAATTGTCTTTATTTTTCCTTAATTTTGAAGGATGATTTAGTTGGAATTCTGGGAAAAATAGAGACTTGAGTCTTAGTATTTTAAGGGTTATAATTTCACTCACTTCTGGAGTCCATGGTTTCAGATAAGGCTTCAACTATTAATCAGTATCTGTCTATCTAGGTATTCATGCCATTTTTCCTATTATTACTTTTATTAATTGTTCATCAGCTTACATTAATTTTACTATGATACATTTTTCTTTAGTATACTTTCTATTTATTGTACTTGGTTTTTATTGAGCGTCTTATTTTTCTAAAATTCTAATTTTATCAAATGTGGAAAACTTTCTATCACTATTACTTCAAATTTCATTTTACCCTCCTCTCTCTTTCTTGATTCTTAGCACACATATATTGGACTGTCTGATATTATTTAATATATCTCTTAAGATTTTGGTCACTTCACAATTATTTTTTCCTTGCATTCTTCATATTGGATATTTTGCATTTCTCTATATTCAACTTTGTTTACTCATTTATATAAAATCTGTGTACATATAGTAAATCTATTTACCAAATTTTTAATTTCAAATAAAGTATTTTCTAGTTCCAGAATTCCCATTAGATCTCTACTTTATCATTCTTATTTCTTTGTTGTTGTTGTTTTTTCAGTTGTCTTATTTGAGATCACATAGAGATTCTTGAATTGAGGTTTTTGTTTTTGTTTTGCTTTGTTTTGTAAAGAGTGTCACAAGAACCACTTTAAAAGCCTTGCAAGTAGTTTCAATATGTGTTTGATTGAGGGTCAGACATGATTGATTTTCCTTTCTCCTGCTTCTTTATGTGTCAGATAATTCTGGAATGTATACTGAATGTTGCTGGTGTTAACTTGTAGAACTCATTGAACTATTAGCATGCTTTGATGAATGTTATTGTTTTGTATATTTGGCAATGATTATTACTGGGCTTAAATTGCAGTCTAACTCTTGAGTGGAAGCTCCACTTTTAATTCATATTTTGTCTTTAGTTGGTAAGTCCTGATTTTGTTTTTACACATATCTTGGTTCTACATATACTGTGGTTCAAAGGTCATAATTCTAAATAGATACATCTGGATATTCTCATTCTGGGATTTCCCCTTCCCATGGAATCCCAAATTTATTTACTTATTTATAATATTCATGGTGAGGAGATTACATTTGTGTTATTGTTGTTGTTTTATTTTAATTAACACCCTTGCTACCTCTGCATGTGAAAAAGCACTTCAGTTAACCCCAAGCTAATGGTGGCAAAATGAAATGATTTATTCTGTAAAGTATTTTCCTGAACACCTCCAAGTGTCTACTCCCCAATAGCATGTTTCTATTCTTTCTCCAGTTTCTTTTGATAGTTTCAAGGTTGTTTCTTTGTAGAGAAAGTTCTCTACTAGCATCTTAGAATACTATTACTAGAAGTTAAAGCATAATTAAATAGGATTAATTGAATTTTGAAAATAGAATATATAATATAGATGTCTAAATTTGAAAAGGTAAGTTATTCCACCAAAATATAATATTAAAAATATTAAATTGAAAATTTATAACTGAAAATTTATTCAATTAATTTTCTCTTTTCAGCTCTTTATATGTTATAAGAGTAATTAAAATGTTCAAAATAAAAATAGATTTTAATAATCATGAATAACAAGTGACTAGTGTATTGAACTGTAGAGACATTAATTATTACTTTAACTGCATACAATTCTCTGCTACAGAGATTCTTTAGAGTTTTTGAAAATTCTTCACAAGATCATTTTCCATTCAAGATGCCTTTCGGTCTCTTATGACCAGGTAACAAATACAAAAAGAGAATTGCTTTTATCTTGTAGAATGAAGTACACTCAGGTCT
Organism: Carlito syrichta; assembly: GCF_000164805.1. Taxonomy (NCBI): domain Eukaryota; kingdom Metazoa; phylum Chordata; class Mammalia; order Primates; family Tarsiidae; genus Carlito; species Carlito syrichta. The sequence goes on from NW_007247378.1 coordinate 867,000, forward strand.
AGAAGTGAAATGTTTCATTTTTATCCCACATTCCATTGAGCAGATGTCAGTCAAATAAATTTTCATTTGTAGAGTAGGCTGAGAAATGATATTTTCCTACCCCTACTCAGAGATAGAAGACAAAATTGATCAACAACTAGTTTCTTTCACATGCAGCATTCTAAAAGATTTTTTGGAAGACTGCAAAAATGAAAATTAGAACACTTAGGAGATTGGATAGTAGTTAAAGTGAAGGAGAAGGAAAGAGAGCGAATAGTCCCACATTTCTGACTCACACAAATGGTTATATAAAGGTGAAAATGAGGAACTAAGATAAGGAATACAAAATTATGAACAGATGTAGACCAAAAATAATATCTCTAACTGTTTAGGTTTGGTTAGCAGTAAACACATAGACATGAGGCTCAGAAAACAAATATAACCTAAAGATATGCATTTGAGAGTTATGAAGAGATAGTTGATATTAATTTGTGTGGAACTGCATAAGACTACTAAGAGCTGAATTCTAGAAAGAATGTTAGAGGGAAAAAGAGAAATGCTTAAAATTGTGCCTCAAGTAGCAATAGTAATCAGGGGCTATGTATAAAATAAGAAAAAAATATACTAAGCAAATTTAGAAGGTATTTGAGAGAAAACGAGAAAAGTAAACAAACAATAGACCAGAAGCCAAGGCAGGAGTGTTTCCAGAAGAAAAGACTCCTCATTGTGCCAAATATTGTTGAATATTTTAAATGTGATTGAAAAATGTCTACTATTTCTCTAAAAATGTTATAAATAATATGAAAGTCAAAATTACATATAAATAAAATGTTTCTGAATATCAAAGTATATCTTCTCTTCTATCAATATCTTAATTTTCTTAATATGAAAGTTTGTCATTTTAAGTCTGGATAGATTTTACTAGTGAATGGTTTTATACTTACTTTTGGTCATGTTAAAACTTGTAATCTATTCGTATCTGTATAAATAATCTGATGCATGCAATTTCTAGAATAATTGTACATTTTTTAGAAACAAAAATTCTACTAAAAGAACTTGCCTTTGTGTGAACTAAGTAAGGCATCAAGGTTTCTGTCCCTATAAAACATAATACTAAATGATCAATTATTTAATATCGAGGAACATTCTAATAAAATTCTACTTGTGCTTAAGGAGTAAGAAAGGTTAAAAATAAAGTTTTCAGTTATTATAAAGCAGAAATAATTTCCCAGGGCAGTTTATTCTGCAGAATGTGAAAGGATAAAGTTGTTTGAGGCCATATGTTCTACTTATTCTTACTGCTTCATATACTGAAAAAATTAAAAACACTCATTTCAGAGCTTTGCAGCACAAAACACTGTTTTGAAGGGTCTACAGATAAATACCAAAAGGTTATCCTACAGTGAAAATAATTGGATGCCCCAGAGGTAAGTGGTTTTGTTTTTTCTATTTTTGAGCCTCTGTTTACTTATCTCATTCCTAGCCTTTCTATCTTCTAAAATCCTCTTAAAAAGTAGAAGTATCAGCATGGTGATTTTAAGGAGCAAAATCAGACTAAGAAGAAAAACTGTAAAACCTGAGTAAAATTCATGGTGATTAAAATGTGTAGTTATCTCTTGCTTCTTGAACTGTGAATCATTTAAAGGAATGATAAATTTTTCTTTTTTAAAGATGGAAAATAAGTTACTGAGGACATATAATAATACTACATATTAAAGAGCACTTATAGCAATGTACATTACATTAAACTTATTAATAAAAATATATTCTTACATGACTTTAGGACAATAAAATAACAGATAATTAAAATATGCTCAGTATTGTGGATCAAGTAATATTACAATTATAATATTATTTATTCCTAGGATAATGCTTCCATGTCCAGCATGCATTCACATGATTATTCTTTTCCAACACAAGATTTCACTCTTAGGAGAGAGGCAAGATGACAACGGAACAGGTCAGATTGTGAGAATCTCTGCAAAAGTGTCCATGAAGTGTCCATAAAGACTGCCTGTATAAGTGGGTGTATGCAGGTGGGTAAGTGAAAGTCCATCTGAGGGAATACTCTGGTTCATGCACCCAGGGCTCTCCGCCAGAAGTAAATGCAGCCCACCACCATCCTGATATTGGAGTCCCTGGTGTGCAGGATAGTCTGCAGTTGTCAGGGCTCTCTTTAAAGGAGCTAGAAAAGACCAGCTGCTCCTCACCACCAGGCACTTGGCCCATGCAATCACCTGCAGCAGTAGACCAAGCATGAGCCCCAGGAACTCTGGAGAAGACAAGGGATGGAAATCTGGAATGGATACCCACTGCCAGTGAGGAGATATCAACCAACACCATCTTCTCTGTCCTGGGACAGGGCAGAGATATGCATTGCCCCACCCAGCTCTGTTTAACCTCCAACCTGGGATCCAGAGGCTATCCCCTCATTGGACTTGGAGAGACAGATGACCTTCCCCCATGCTAAAACAGGCATAGAAACATCAGATCTGACTGGGAGACTTGTCAACAGTGACAGCAACAGAAGTCAGGTGAGTCCAGATCTGCTCCACCCTCCTCCCACAGTAATCCATGGGGCATCTGACCCATACTGAAAGCAACCCTATCAGGCTGCATTGATAGCAAAAGGGATAGACCAGACACCGGAGCTGCTCCTTGATGCAGCGGTGGCAGTTGAAAGCAACCTGGAGTTACAAAAATGGCCACAGAGCAAGAATTTTTTTTTTGCTTGTTTTTTGGTTTCATTTTGTTTGTTTTAGTTTTTGTTTTCTTTGCTTCTCTCTTTTCTGTTTGTTTACATTTTCATACTTGCTTTGTTTCTGTTGTTTTAATTTTTTTTTTTTTAGATTTTCTATTTATGTATAGGTATTTTTGAGGACGAGTACATCAACAGGGGTTTTTTTTGTATATTTGTTTGCATGATTGTCTGTATCTTTTTGTTTTTTGTCTTTGTTTCTCTGTTTATTTGTGAGTTGGTATGCCTGCTATTCCTCTTCTCTCTCTCTCTTGACCTTCCTTTCATCTTCCTTCTTCCTTTTTTATTCTTTTCTTTTCTCTAATTTCATTTTGCTTTCAGAGGGCAAACATACATTCCCACTGCATGTTCAGATTGTAAGGTAGTGGAAAGTGGGTTCCAGGGTGCCCACACACCAGTCAGCAGATGCTAGGATCTGCAGATAGCTTCTGAATCACAGCTGCCCCTTAATTAAATCTCAAAGCAGCACAAAGTCCCCCCATCCCCATTCCAGCTTCAAAATTGAACAAAACCAATGGATCTACATATGGAAGAATAGGAGAATGGACAAATAGAAGCAAAAGCTATCTTCCTTATCACAGAACAACATAAGTAAAGAAGAAGTAAATAAAAGAGGGAGAATAACCTACACAAATGAATAAAAATCAAAGGAATAGTATGGTTCTCATGCAGTCCTCATGCCTATGAGGACAACAATTGAAAATACAGACTTTGAAACTCAGTGAAGAGCCCCAGAATGATGGGTTTCAAACCACAAACCCAGATATCAAGATTTAAACAGTGAGAAGAAATAGAAATGAGGAGAGGCAAGAAAAAAGAATGAAGGAGTTGATAACTGAGATAGCAGCAAGAGAATACAGCGAATGAAATAAATAGCAAACTGACAAGCATGGAAAGCAAAATTAACCAAGCAGAAGAAAGAATCTCAGAGCTTGAGGACCAAAATATGGAGCTAACCCATACTGCTAAAAACATAGAAAAGAAGTTTAAAAAGACAGAGCAAAGCCTCTAAGAGATGAGCAATTATATCAAGAGGCTGAACCTAAGAGTAATTGGAATTCCTGAGGCAGATAAAAAGACAGAGACCAACCTGGAACAAACATTCCATGAAATTATCCAAGAAAACTTCCTTCATCCCCTCAAAGATATAACCATTCAAACACAAGAGATTTAGAGAACCCCTGCAAGACAACAGATGAGAAGACCAACTACTAGACACATAGTAATTTGCTTACACAAAGTAGGTATAAAACAAAAAATTCTAAAGGCAGTAATAGAGAAAAGTCAGACCACCTACTGGAAAGACCAATTAGAATAGCAGCAGACTTATCTACAGAAACACTTCAGACTAGTAGAGATTGGAGTCCAATCTTCAAAGTTCTCAAAGATAAACAATTTCAACCAAGAATTACCTACCCAGCTAAGCTAAGTTTCATCAGTGATGGAGAATTAAAATATTTTTCAGACACTCAATCCATAAGAGTTTACATACCTCCAGAACAGTTCTACAAAACACTTAAGAAATTATTAAGCACAAAAGAAAGGAAAAAAGAATAACAATGCCCTTACCAAGAATGCAGGAAAAAGATTGAAAACAGACATAAATCAACCCAAAAATCAAAAGAAAGACAAATAAAAAAATAAACAGCAGCAACAACAGCAAGCTCTATTAGAACCTTATGACAGGGATAAACTCTCAAATCTCAAAAATTAGTCTGAATGTGAATGGACTAAATGCACCACTGAAAAGACATAGAATGGCAAATTGGATAAAATATCAGACAACAATATGCTGTCTCCAAGAGACTCATTTCACCAGAAAAGTCACTCACAGACTCAAAGTAAGAGGATGAAAAACAAATTGTCATGTGAACAGAACACAAAAGTAAACAGGAGTTGTGATTTTAATATCAGACAAAATACCTTTTAAGCTATCAAAAATTAAAAAGATATAGAATGTCACTACCTAATGATAAAAGATTCACTCTATCAACAAGAAATATCCATCCTAAACATATATGCACCCAACATAGGAGCATCAACTTTTATAAAGCAGCTTCTAGATAAACTAAAAAAATTTATTGATTCTATTGGACTTAAGTACTCCACACAACCCTAGACATATCATCAAAACAAAAAGTCTTCAAGGAGATCTGGAACCTCAATGTGACATTTGACAAAACGGATTCAATTGATACCTATAGAACACTCCACCCCAAAGCCATGGAATATACTTTCTACTTGTTACCACATGGAACATAGTCTAAGATCGACCACATCCTTCCCTATAAATCAAGAATAAAAAAATGTCATAAGATGGAGATACTTCCATGCACCTTCTCAGACCACAGTGGAATAAAAATAAATATCAACTCCAACAAAGTTTCCCCCAAACCCACAAAGGCAGGTACACTAAACAGCATGATGCTGAACAACTGCTGGGTCAACACAGAAATCAAAACAAAAATTAAAAGATTCCTGGAAACAAAATGAGCAAACATCTTACCAAAATCTCTGGATGCCATGAAAACAATATTGAGAGGGGAATTTATATCTCTATGAACACATATGAAGAAAATGGAAAGATCATAAGTTAATAGCTTAACAAATCACCTAAAGAAGCTGGAAAAGCAAAACCACAAAAATCCTGACTTCAGCAGAAAAATCCAGATCACTAAAATTAAAGCCCAAATTCAGGACATAGAAGACAAAATGATAATACAAAAAAATTCTCAAAAAACTGGTTCTTTGAAAGGATAAAAAGACTGATGGATCTCTAGCTAGACTGTCCAAGTAAGAGAGACAAAAAGTCAATATAAACACAAGCAGAAATGCTGAAGAACAAGTCACAATACAGAAGATTATCAAAGATTACTATGTACACTTGTATGGAAACAAATTTGAAAACCTAAATGAAGTAGAGGACTTTCTGATGTCACACAACATCCCCAGGTTGAAACAAAAGGAAATTGAGACCCTAAATAGACCAACAATAAGCCAGGAAATTGACTACGTCATAAGAAAACAGCCTACAAAAAAAATATTTGGACCAGATGGCTTTCCAACAGAATTCTACAAAGCATACAAGGAGGGGCTGATACCAATCCTACTGAAAGTGTTTCAGGCAATTGAGAAAGATGGAACACTCCCCAAATAATTTCATGAAGCTAACATTACATTGATGTCAAAAATGGGTAAAGATCCAACAAACAAAGAGAACTGCCGGCCAGTATCCTTGATGAACACAGATGTTAAAAATCTCAACAAGATTCTAGCAAACCGAATCCAGCAACACATCTCAAAAATCATCCACAATGACCAAGTATGCTTCATCCCTGGGATGCATGGCTGGCTCAACATCTGCAAGACCATAAACATGATTAAATACATCGACAGATGTAAAAAACAAACTACATGTTTATATCATTAGATACACAAGAAGCTTTTGATAAAATCCAGCACCTCTTCTTGATAAAAACCCTTAAACATCTAGGTGTAGATTGAACATACCTCAAAATAGTAAGAGCCATCTACAAGAAACCAACAGCCAACATACTGCTAAACTGACAGAAATTGGAATCATCTCCCTGAAATACAGAATAAGACAAGGATGCCCACTCTCCCCTCTCCTATTCAACATAGTGTAGGACGTCCTAGCTAGAATGATCAAACAAGAGAAGGAAATCAGGGGTATCCAAACAGGAAAAAAAATAAAGTTAAGTTATCACTCTTTGCAGATGACATGATTCTATACCTCGAAAACCCAAGAAGATCTGTCAAAAACTTCCTTACACTGATAAAATACTTTGGCAAAGTCTCAGGGTATAAAATAAATGTGCGAAAGACAGTCACATTTCTATACACAAACAATAAACAAATAGAAACCTAAATAAAAAGCACAATCCCATTCACAATAGCAACAACAGAAATGAAATACTGCAGCATCTTCCTAACCAGGGAAGTGAAAGACCTTTACAACAAAAACTACAAAACAATGCTCAAATCAATCAAAGATGACACAAACAAATGGGAATATCTTCCATGTTCATGAATTGGAAGAATTAGCATTATTAAGATATTCATTCTACCCAAGACAATTGGCAGATTTAATGCAATACCCATTAAATTACTAGCAGCATTCTTCTCAGACCTGGAAATGACAATATAGGAATTCATATGGAAACATAAATGACCACCTCAGCCAAAAAAAAAAGCAGGAGATATCACATTCCTAGACTTTAAACTTTATTATAAAACTATAATAATCAAAGCAGCCTGGTGTAGGGACAAGAACAGGCATATATACCAATGGAACAGGATAGAGATTCCAGATGCCAAAACCTCAATTTCTAACATCTTCGACAAAGACTCTACCACCAAACACTGGGGAGAGGATAAGCTATTTAGTAAATGGTATTGGAAAAACTGGCTAACCACGTGCATAAGATTGAAATAAGACACCTACCTATCATGATAAACAAAAATCAACTCTGAATGGATCAAAGACCTAAACGTAAAACCTCAAACTATAAGAACCTTAGAAAATGCAGGGGATCGTTTCCTGATCAAAACTCCAAGTGTCCATGCCATAAGAGATAAGATAGACAAGTGGGACCTCATACAAACTGACAAACTTCTTTAAAGCCAAGGAAACCATCAATAGAATGGAGAGTTTATAATACTATCACAGAAACAAAGAACTGAGTACCACATGTTCTCTCATAAGTGGACCCTGAGCAATTATCATAATACTATAAACTGACAGGGGTGGTGGCAGGGAGCACACCTCATTAACAAGGTACCTGCATAATGAACATTTGTATGCATAGCCCTGAACTGTAAACCACATCTTTAAAATTAAAAAAAAATTAAGATTTCATTTTCATACCAGAGAAAGGAAAGCATATATTCTTTGCTGCAAAAATCTCAGAATCTCTTCTTTTGACAATTAAAGGTTTTAACCGGGGGCTTTATTACATACACATTTACATATTTAACCATAAGGACCAAACATTTGAAGTGTCTGCAACTAATTTCTGCAATATTGAAACCAAACAAAATAGAGACAACTGTAGGTCCTCCCTTCTGTATATAATCTTTGAAGTTTCATTTTCATTTGTTTCTCCTACAATCTGACTTGATTTTTTTAGTGAAACTGATAGAAACAAATGCAATGGTATGCTGGGAGTCCATTTAAAAAGGTGAAAATATTGATTTATGTGATATTTATCACTTCCTCATTAATGTGAAACACATAATTACTATTTGTTAAATGAAAGACTAAATGCATGTTTAATATTCACTCTTGCATACTTCATGGTATAAAGGAACTAGAATCCAATTAAGATCAACTCTTGGCTTCACCATTTATTATGCAACCATGAGTAAGTTATTTTACCCATGGCTTAATTTCTTTATCACCTAAATGGGGAGTATATCTTCCTCAGGGTTAAATACTAGAGTAGAAGCAACATGCTTTGAGCAATGCCTCTGGTGTAACAGGTTCAATATGCATTATCTCCCCTTCCCCTTAATTTCAAATTGTACAATTTGAAAAAATATCAAAATTTGTCAAAAATAAAGCAAAAATTTTATTAATAAAAAATTATTAGCCGGGCTCGGTGGCTCAGCCTGTAATCTCACGCCTTTGGGAGGCTGAGGTGAGTGAATTGCCTGAGCCCGTGGGTTCGAGACCCACCTGGGCAGCGAGACCTCATCTCTACAATAAATCAAAAAATCAGCCGGGTGTGGTAGTGCATGCCTGTAATTCCAGCTACTCAGAAGGCTGAGGTTGAAGGATCACCGGAGCCCAGCAAGTCGAGGCTGCGGTGGCTGGGAGCGGCCACTGCACTCCAGTCTGGGTGACAGAGTGAGACTCCAGCTCAAATAATAATAATAATTATTATTATTATTATTTAATTAATAATTAGTTATTAATATAAGTAATATATTATAAGTAATAATTGATCACAAAAAAATTTTGCGTATCTCAAATATTTGGTTATTTCATTCACAAAACAAAATCAAAATGCTCATTAACATAAGAGTTTAGACAAGAAGGTCTATACTATAATTCATTATTACCTTATATTGTAGTAGGAAAGTTATCCAGCAAATTTCAATATGAAAACATAGTATGTAGAAATAGTTAAAATTAAAAAAAAATTATTGTTTGCAGGTGATATGGATTTCAAGGAAATGGTTCTTATGTTATGCTGATATATTTTTTGTATTACATAGTAGGAAGGCTATTAGATTCATATTAATTTTATCTATCTATCTATTTATTTATTTATTTATGTATTTGTTTTTGAATTGGAGTCTCTGTCAACCAAGCTAAAGTGCAGTAGCATGATCATGGCTCACTGCAACATAGACCTCCTGGACTCTGGTGCTTCTCAGCCTCCTGAGTAGCTAGGACTGCAGGAGCGCCCCACAATGCCATGCTAATTTTTTTTTTATTATTTTTGTAGAGACAAGGACTTGTTATATTGCTTAGGCTGGTCTCAAACTCCTGAACTAAAGCAGTTCTCTTTCGCTGAGCATTCAAAATGCTAGTATTAAAGGCATGAAAAATACCTGAAAATTTTTAGACCTGGAACTACAAGTAGAGACACAAATGCAATTTGAATATATGGATAGTTTATATTAGTAAATGGAAAGATGTAGCATGGCAATAACTAGTAATCATAACAACACCTAAAATGTGCTGAGTCTTTGGTCTATGGTAAAAACTAACCATGCCTTACATGCATTAATTTGTGCATTATTCTCAGTAATTCTGTGAAGTAGGTATTGATATGATCCCTAAGATAAGAAAACAGAGACACAGAAAATGCTAAACTAACTTGTTCCTTTCTTATATGTAGAAATGTCTAAAAAGAGATGAGTGGCCGGGCTCGGTGGCTCAGCCTGTAATCCCGCGCCTTTGGGAGGCTGAGGTGAGTGGATTGTCTGAGCCCGCGGGTTCGAGACCCGCCTGGGCAGCGTGACCTCATCTCTACAGTAAATCAAAAAATCAGCCGGGCGTGGTAGCGCATGCCTGTAAATTCTGGCTACTTGGAAGGCTGAGGCGGAAGGATCGCTGGACCCCAACAGGTTCGAGGTTGTGGTGGCCGGAGCG
>NW_007247378.1:876879-877840 GCF_000164805.1 Carlito syrichta
ACTCAGACAAAAAAAAAAAAAAAAAACGAGATGAGTGAAGAATTAAATTATATACAGACATATACTGCCACTGCATTATTCTTTTCTAAACTTATCTAAAATTTTGTCACATTTAAAACAGGAAGTTTTATAAAACAAATTGGTCTAACTTCAAAGTTAATCTAGAATAATTGACATTTCATAATAACATTAAGATTTCCAATAAAAGTGGCAGATTATTGCTTTTTCATATGTATTAGAATAAAAAACTTAAAAAAAATAGTACTTTAAAGTGTAAGATCATGTCCCAGAAAAATGAAACTGTAAATAGAAAGAGTGGAAAATGTGTCTACAAAATGTGTCAGCAAAATATGTCAACAAGAGTAGAAAATGTGTCAAAAAATTTTTATCTCACATCTTGAACTAATAATATGAGGTAATAAAAGTGGAAATTATAGAGTAAATAAATAATAGTAAAGAAATTATATATTAGTGTATTTAAGAGGGAGGTAGTTCTAAGGCATAACATAAAATGCAGAAATAACTTTGAGCCATAAATGCACACCACTAATCAATTTTTAAAGAAAAATGAGCAAGTAAAGATAAAACTGTAAACTCTCAAAGCATCAATATCTATAATGCTCTCCCACTATTCAATTGTCTGTTACTAACAAATATCAACATACTCAGGGTTTTTTTTTTTTAAGAGAGAAAAGTTTATTTAAAAGTAGATTAGAGCCAGATTCGGTGGCTCAGCCTGTAATCCCACACTTTTGGGAGGCTGAGGTGAGTGGATTGCCTGAGCCCGTGGGTTCAAGACCCACCTGGGCAGGGGAGAACTCATCTCTACAGTAAATCAAAAAATCAGCCGGGCGTGGTAGCGCATGCCTGTAATTCTGGCTACTCGGAAGGCTGAGGCGGAAGGATCATCGGAGCCCAGCATGTCGAGGCTGCAGTGGCCGGGAGTGGCCACCCCACTCCA
>NW_007247378.1:877860-885576 GCF_000164805.1 Carlito syrichta
TCAGGTCGAGGTTGCGGTGGCCGGGAGCGGCCACTTCTCTCCAGTCTGGGCGACAGAGTGAGACTCCAACTCAAAACAACAACAACAACAACAACAAAGTAGATTAGAGTGAGAAAGAGAAGGAAGAAAGAAGATTCACCTCCCTAAGGTGGGGGAGGGGGCCAAAGCCAGGAAGCATGGCCACAGTCATGACTCAAAGAGCACATGGCCACACCAGACTCTAGCAAGGCAATGGCCCCATACTCAGTTTTTAAAAAGCAAATACATAATGAAAGCCTTAAAATATAATGATGATGCATTTTAAATAAAGATAGCTATTTCCTACTAAACATAAAATATTTAATCTCACAAATAAAAATATAAATTTTAAAAATAAGATATTTTTACCAATTAATGTAGAAGTGATTAATAAAACATTTTCAGTTTGTAGTAAAGAGGTTGGAGCATTCTCACATATGAGAACAGTATATATTCTTTGCACTCTAATTGATGAACTATAACAATAACTATAACATTACATATAATGCTAAAATCACAAATTGTTTTTCTAGCACTTATTCTGAAGTATATATTTGAATAGGATTTTTGAAAATATTTAGTATTATAAACTATAATAGTCAATAAATTATTCAAAAATAACTTTTTGGTTTTTAAAATCTTTGCTAGGCTTTGTCTGTTGTGTTTGGAAGTCAGAGACAAATAAAAAACAAAACAAACAATTAAATAAATAAAAATCTTGTAAGTCTAGAGCCCAGAGTTTTGTATATCATGGTTAAGTTTATTTTAAAGCTGTACCTATTTTATTACAATTATATCAGGTAATTTACCAAAATTTATCTTCCAAACAAGGGAAAAGTATCATTCCAAATGTTACTACAAGTGGGCAAAAAAATAAAAATGTTTCAGAATACAATTAGTAAGAAAATATCTTGTTTTTAAATAGAAAAACAATATAACTTGCAGATATAAGCAGATACCAGTAAATCATAAAATGAGTGTTGTGATAAAATTTAAAGTTGGCTGTTTCTGAAAATAAAATTGTGTTTTACATCTTGTTTCAGAGCCTTCTTCATAGTCACAATTGTTTTGCCTATTGCATTATACAATAAATATTTGTCTATTTGAAATTTTTCAGACTGCACTGGTACTTTTCAGTTTCGCAAAACAAGAGGAAAAAGATGCAAAATTCCTTCAAATGTCTTTAACATAATTTTATAAAAAGTAAATTTTTAAAAATATAGAAAATTGCACAAAAAATGGCACATAGTAAAGCAGTTAAAGAGATGCATGCCATCTTTTTTTTCATGATGGAACTTCCAACTCAATGAGGTAATAAGAGATATTTTAACAAATAAACATCAAATATCAATTTTGATAAATACTACACAAGAAAAGTGAATAAATCTGGAATGTATTTAGGATCACTAGTCTCAGTAATTCTCAACCAGGGGAGTTTTTTGCTTCCTCAAAGTCATTTGTCAATGTCTGGGGATATGTTCGGTTTTCATAATTAGGGTATGGGTTACTACTATAATCTCATGAGTAGAGGCCAAAGATGCTACTAAACATCTAAACATGCACAGGATAGTCCTCCACAACAAGAATTATCAGCTTTAAAATATGGATAGTTAAAAGCATTTCCAGAATGGTGGAATAACAACATCTGAAAAGTTATTCATGCATAAAAGCAGCAAAGTCACTGGAAAAATTTGTCAAAATTATGCTGTTCAGATCTAGAAATTAAGCAAAGCCTACAAAAATACATAGAATGTTTCTTTTTATTTTTAAAAGGCTGACGATTATAAGTAAACTAAGCTCTGTGATGTTTTCACATGCCTTATTCCCAATTTCTGACCCCTAACTCTACAACTAAAGACTTTAACCACAGGAGCTATGAAAACCAGCAGGATAGTAACCAATGGAGAGGCAAGAACTGTTTCAGAGCTTGGTAAAAAAACATCATCTCCAAAAGTTATAATTATATTACATGTCTGGTGACTTTTTGAGATGCTTTATTCACAGGATTTTCTTTTATTTGACCTCAGATTTCACTTTGTACAGTCTTAGCCTTAGTGTTCATTGAAAAAAAAAAGGCATCTTAACAATGCTAAATAATGTAGCTGCCTGAAGTGATGACACCAGTTGCAACTAACAAGATCAAAAAACATAAAAGGAAAAATCTTAAATGACATGAACATTGAGTACTTTGCAAAGCTCCCAAGTATTCCAATGAACCCAGAAAGTTGTGTAGTCAGTCTAGTCTGTCCTGTTGTGACCTTTCATGTCTGGCTGATTTGAGACTCTGCGAAAGCAGAAAGTTTAGGCTAAGGTAGAGTATATATTGCCTGTCACAGCATTGTGAACATTCTCTCCACACATACACATAGCCATTCAACAAAGACTGGGAGTCTTGATGGCTCAAGGCATTAATGAAATTTCTGTCAAATTGTTAATTGATCATTAAACTAACTGAGCAGAGTCTTCACATGTCAAGGAAAACAAACCTTAAAAAATTACTTTCAGGTAGTTACTAAACAAATAAACAGCAACAGGAGAAAATTAGCAACAAACAATAACAATAAACTCTGAGGGCAGGGCGTCTCATTTTCAGATATTTCACTTAATATTATTTTAGAATTTCAGCTTTCAATAAAATATATAAACAAGCAAAGAAACTGGAAATTAACTCACATAAAGAAGATAAAGAAGCAATCCACAAACTATATATGAGCAGGACCAGATATGAACTTATTAGACAAAAATTTTACTTTAGTATTGTACATATGTTAAATAAATTATGTCTAAAAATTAAAGGAAAATATTAGAATGATATGGTATCAGGTAGAGAATCTCCCTAAAGAGAAAGTTTAATAAAGAACCAAATAGCATATCGAGTTGAGAAGTAAAATAATTTTATAAAAAATTGTAGCTGGGCTCAGTGGCTCAATCTGTAATCCTGCGCCTTTTGGGAGGCTGAGGTGAGCAGATTGCCTGAGCCCAGGGGTTCGAGACCCACCTGGGCAGCGAGACCTCATCTCTACCATAAATCAAAAAATCAGCTGGGCGTGGTAGCGCATGCCTGTAATTCCGGCTACTCGGAAGGCTGAGGTGGAAGGATCACCGAAGCCTAGCAGGTCAAGGCTGCGGTGGCCGGGAGCAGCCACTGCACTCCAGTCTGGGCGACAGAGTGAGACTCCAACTCAAAAAAAAAAAAAAATTGACAGAGGAATTCAACAGCTTATTAGAAGTGGTAAGAGAAAGAATCAGCAAACTTGAAAATAGAGTCACTAAGATTATACATTAGGAAGAACAAAAATAAATATACTATGCAAAAAACAGAGACTCAGAAATATATGAGGACACATCAAGCATACAGACATACAAACTGGAATACCAAGAGAACAGAAATGAGAAAGATTTTTTTTAAATTTTGAATTAATAATGGCTGAAAATATCCCACTTGAAATTATTCTGCTATTATAAGAAATTTGACAAACTTCCAGTAGACATTAAATAGGTTCCACAAGCAGATATCAAAGTTAAGTGTTTGAAAAAAAGAGGTAGAATATTGAAAACAGCAAAAGGAAAGGCAAAGATCATGTGCAAGTAATCCGCAGTAAGATCAACTGAATTCTCTTCAGAAGCCATGGAGGACAGAGAACGGTGAGATGACAAATTTAAAATGCAGAAAGGAGATTATCAACTAAGACCTGCATATCCAGTAAACGGTCCTTAAAAAGCACAGAAAAAATTAAGACATTCTGGGAGAATTTATTGTTTGCTGACCTCACTAAAAGAAATATTAAAAAGAGTTATTTGGAATGAAATGAAAGAAATCTAGACAGTAATTCAAAACCTCATTTAATAAAAAGAATACTAGTAGTCTGGACCTAGTGACTCACACCTGCAATCTCAGCATTTTAAAAACCGAGGCGGGAGGATTGCTTTAGCCCAGGAGTCACAGACTACCCTGGACAACCTAATAAGACCTTGTCTCTACAAAAATTAAGAAAAAAAATAGAAATAAAAATTAACCAGGCACGGTGACACAACTGTAGTTCCAGCTACTCAGAAGGCTGAGGTGAAAAGATCGACTGAGCCCTGAAATTCGAGGCTGTGGTAAGTCATGATCAAGTCATTGTACTGTGAACAATAAAGTGAAACTCTGACTCAAAAATAATAAAAAATAATAATAATAAGAGCACTAGTAAAAATAACTACATAGATAAATACAAAGGTAGTGTCAATGTATGTTATTGGTAAATAAGTTGTCCTAATTTAAAGGAAATTGAAAAAGTAATCATTATAAAACTATGTTGATGGATTTATTACCTCAAAGCATTTGTATATTCTTGAAATTAAGTCTGAATTAAACACAATTAAATTGCTTTAAATTAAGATGTTAATTGCAATCCTCAAGGCAATTAAGAAAACACCTAAAATGTGTAGCAAAATAAACAATAAACAAAATAGTAAAATAGGAAGTATCTCTGAGGCAATACTCAAAAATACCTGGAATTATCCTTTGGAGGATGGACTCTTGTAGTAAGTACACTTAGAATTTGCTCCTCTGAATCAAATGGTCAACCATAGGTTTTATCTGGTCATTTTTAGAAGATTGCATCATGATTTGTGGAAGAAACACCCCCAGTTTTGGCAAACAAGTGACTGGTTCTTCCACCATGACAATGCTCATGCCCACACCTTGCTGAGTGTTCAGCAGTTTTTGACCAAAAATGGTGAGACCTCCATGCCCCATCATCCCCATTCACCTGGTCTTGCTCCAAGTGACTTTTGTTTGTTTGTTTCCCCAGTGAAAAAAAGTTCTGAAAGGGAACCACTTTTCCAATGTGAAAAAGGTGAAAAACAACAACAACAACAGCAACAACAACAAAAGCACTAAAAGGCAACACAATTGATGAGTTCAAAAACTATTTTGAGCAGTGGAAAAAGTTTCTTGACAGGTGTATTACATCAGATGGAGAGTACTTTGAAGGTGACTGAAGTTTAAATGTATAAGAATACACAAATTTTCTAAATAAATTCTAGGTTTTTGGGGATCTCCCTTCTTATTTAACACAAAATAAGGCACTAACACAGAAAATGAGGAACAACTACCAAGAACTTACTTAAACATATAGAAAACAAATGGCAAAATTACAGATGTGAATCATGCTTTATCAGTAATTATGTGAAATTAAAATTTACTAAATATTTCAATCATAAAGACAAGGATGGAGAAATTGGAACCTTTGTGCACTCTGGGTGAAAATGTGAAATGGTAAACTTCTATAAAGAATGATACAGCAGTTTCCCCCCGCCCAAATAAAAATAGAATTATGTATGATGCAGCAATCTACTTCTGGATATGTAATTTAGATAATTTAAAGCAGTGTCTCAAACATATATTTGTAAACCAATTCTATATGAGCATTATTCACAATAGCCAAGAAATAGAAGCAACAGAAGTATCTATCAACAAATTAGCAGACAAGCAAAATGAGGTATAAACATGCATTTGAATGTTATTCAACATTAGAGGAAATAAAAATTTGATATATCTGACAACATGGATGATCCTTGAAACATTATGCTAAGTGAAGTGAGCAAGTCAGTAAAAAACAAATACTGTATAATTTCACTTAAATGAGGTATGTATAGTAGTCAAATTCATAAACATGGAAAGTAAAGTAGTGGCTACCAAAAATTGGGAGGAACAAGAAATGAGAAGTTAGTGTTAAATCCACATAGAGTTTCAGTTTTGCAATATAATGAAGATCTGAAAATAGATGGTGGTGATGGTGATGGTTGTACAACAATGTAGATTGTAATTAGTATCTCTGTACTCCTAAAAATGATTAAGGTGGTAAGTTATATGTTATGTGTATTTGATCATAATTAAAATTTTTTAAATAATGAGTTTTTAAAAACCTGCAAGTGATGATTTATTTGGAAAGCATAATCTAACCTTACATTGTTTAAAAGAGACACACTTTAAATCCAGATACACAAATAGATACACCAAATCTCCAAAATACATGAAGCACAAACTTACAGATTAAAGGAAAATAAACAATCTAAAAATAATAGTTGAAGACTTTGCACCCTATTTTAAACAGCAGATAGAAAAAATAGATTGAGATTCACTAAGAAAATAGATCATAAACATTATAAATCACCTATGCTTAACTAATTTCTATGAACATTCGACTGAAAATCAGTAGAATATCTATCCTTCTCAAGATAAGCCATATTTCAGACCAAAAGCAGACCAGAATAAACTTAGAAGAATTATAATCACACATAATATACTGTCCAAAAACAATAACATAAAATTAGAAATGAACAACAAAAATTCATAAATATGTAGTAATTAAGCAATATACTTCTAAATCATCTAAATAATCTATGTAGCAAATAAGAAAGCATAAAAAATAAGAAAATATTGTGAGATGATGAAACAAAAACACAAAATAAAACTAGTGGATGCAGTTAAAAGAGTCCATAGAATAAAATTTATAGTTGTGAGTCCCTGTGTTAAAAAAAAAAAATCAAATCAATAACCTAAACTTCTAATTTTTTTTTTTTTTTTTTTGAGTTGGAATCTCACTCTGTCACCCAGACAGGAGTGTAGTGGCCTCTCCCGGCCACTGCAGCCTTGACCTGCTGGGTTCCAGAGATCCTTCCGCCTCAGCCTTCCCAGTAGCTGGAATTAAAGGGCATGCGCTACCACACCTGGCTAATTTTTTAGATTTATTGTAGAGATGAGGTCTTGCCAAGCTGTTCAGGCAGGTCTTGAACCCACTGGCTCAGGCAATCCACTTACCTCAGCCTCCCAAGCACACGATTACAGACTGAACCACCAAGCCCATCTTAAACTTCTAAATTAAAAATTAAGAAAAAGAAAAAATTAAGAAAAATCCAAAGCTGGAAAGGGGATGGGAAGCAGAGATTGGACTGCAGATAAACAAAATAGGGAGTGAGAAAATTATTACAACAATTCACATATTACCAAAATTGGGGTTCAAAAATGGGTATCTCTACTGACTTTCTCCCATGAACAACAACAACAAACAAAAGATTATGAGATCATTCTATGAAAAACTACGCTTCAAAAAACTAATTAATATCAATGAAATGAACACATTCATAAAATACATAAACAACCAATACTGTCTTAAGGAGAAATATAAGTCTGAATAGAACTATAAAAATAAAATAGATTAAATTTGTAAGCAGTGCTTTCATACGAATTTATTTCTTCAGGCCCAGGTGACTTCACTTGTGAATTTCACCAAAAGAATAGATAATTAGCACAGTTAGCTCACAAACCATCTTCAAAAATAGAAGAGAAGAGAAGAGTTCCTAATTCATTCATGAGAATATTACCCTGATGAGAAAACTAGGCAAAAACCCACAAAAAGAGACAATTACAGACAAATATTCCTTATAGATATGGATGAAAAAGTTCTCACCAAAATATTAGCAAAACAACAATATATTAGAAAAAAGATTATGCACTGTGACTAATAGAATTTTACAAGCAATTCAAGGTGGTTTGTAGATAAGAAAATCAGTCATCAAGCATTCTTTTAATTATAAAAACACACACACAAAAGCTAAGAATAATTGGGAATTTTCTCAATCTAATAAGGATGCATATAAAAAAACCTCATCTAATATATATATATATATTTTTTTTTTTTTTTTTTTTTT
>NW_007247378.1:885701-899154 GCF_000164805.1 Carlito syrichta
CACGCCCGGCTAATTTTTTGATTTATTGTAGAGATGAGGTCTCGCTGCCCAGGCGGGTCTCAAACCCGCAGGCTCAGGCAATCCACTCACCTCAGCCTCCCAAAGGCACGGGATTACAGGCTGAGGGACCGAGCCTGGCTTCATCTAATATATTTAAGATGAAAGATTAAAACTTTTCTCTAGGAAAAGGAATAAGACAACAGTGTATACTCTTACCACTTCTATTCAACATTGTAATAAAGGTGATAGCCAGGGCAATTAAAAATATATATTTTTACAATCTAGATTAAAAAGGAAAAAAATAAACTTTGTCTTTTTTCAGGTAGCATAATCTTGCATATAGAAAATACAAGGTGGAGCGAGCAGGAAAATGGTGGCTGAGCCATTCAGACTATGCAAGTCCTGGTGTGAATGAATGAGTTTAAGGAAAATTTTGTGTACATGGTGGTGAGTGACTGGCTGACTGAGTGAGGGTTAGGGAGCTACAGGTCAGTGCTCTCCTGGTGCAGTGGCTGATGCTGCAGCTTCTCAGCTTGGATCGTAGCAATTCTCAGGAAATAGAAGCTGAGCTTCATTTTTTTTTTAATCAACAAAACTCTACCTGGGAAGAAAATGCTGGGAGAGATTGACTAAGTGGGAGTTCATGAGCAAGTGCCAGGGCTCTCCTGATGTAGGACCTAGTGTTGCAACTTCTCTATTGATCCCTGGTGCTTCCCAGGTTGCAGAAGTTGAGCACCATTTTTTAATTTTAATGGACAAAAGTTTTCCTGTGAAAAAGTGGTAGGGTGAGACTACTGGCTCTAGTCTCTGCTTCACCACTTCAGTGCCTGGCCGGCCACTGGCAGCAAGGGCTGCAGAGGGAACCTAGAGACAGAGTCCCACTGGAGAGGGCAAGAGAGGCACCCCACCACCATATTGAAGGTGGGACAGGAAAGTACTCCAACTTGCTCACCACAGAACAACAGACCCTAACTCTGTGACTGGCAGATCAACTACTCAGGGGTTGAGCATAATGCAGAGAGAATATCCTGAAAATACAAACTTCAAAGGGACTTGATGAGTGCTAAGTCCCAGTCACCCTACCCCCTACCCTGATCCAACTGTAGGACAAAGGATGTGACCAGAAAAGAATGAGGAAGAACTCCAAAGAGATCAATGGTGAGTTCAGGGCTGACCCAACATCCCTCCTCCCCAGCAATCCTCAGAATATCAGACCCACACAGCTGGGCCATGACTGAGAGGGACAAACCTAGGTAGAGCCTGGATGTCAGTTGCAAAAGGAGAACTCCTTTCTAGGATAGACCTGGTGGGGCACTCCCTATGAGTACACACCTAGGGAAGAGACAATCCCACACCTCCCTACCAGAGGAAATCTCCCTGACCATATAAGAATGGGAGGGGGAGGACTGTAACTACACCCACCACCACTGCCCCTCCTCTTTCCCTGACCCAGACATTGGGGAGAGAGTGAAAGAGGATAGAGCAGATGAGAGGAACAATTATAGAGCCTGCCACAAGAAGGAAGAGATTTTTCTTTCTTTTTGTTAGTTTATCTATTTTAGAAATATTTTTCCTTTGTGCATGAATGTGTATGTGAGGGGTTGATTTGCACCCACCTCTTTTTTCTTTTCTTTTTCTTCTTTTGTTTTTATTTTCTGTATATGCGTGTATGTGAATGATTGAGAGTTCAACTTTCAGTTTTCTTATTGTTGTTGATTTGTTTTTGCTCTTCTGTTCTTCTCTTATTTTATTTTTTTGTTTTAGGTGTGTGTCAATATATGTGTGATACATGTGAGGGTTCAATCTGAATTCCTTTTTCTTTTTGGTCATTCTGTTTTTCTTTTCCATTCATTTTGTGCTGGTGTGTGTGTGTGTATGTGTGTGTGTGTGTGTGTGTGTGTGTGTGTGTGTGTGTGTGTGTGTGTGTGTTTAGTTTTCCTGTTTTTTGGTTTTATTTAACTTTGTTGTTTTTCTAGTTTGTTTTGGGTGTGTGTGTATGTCTGTGTGTTCAAATGTTTTTCATTTTGGTTTCTATTTTTATAGTTCTGTGGCTTTTTTCCTTTACAAAAAACAATTCTTGTCCATCTTTTTTCATTCTTTTTTTCTATGTGCACCTCATTTCTGTCACTGTATCTTGGACACAGGGGGAACACACACATACCCATTGCATTGTCATATAAAGTTGTGTTGGGTAGTGGGTCTCAGAGAACACATACCACAATGAGTGAACATTGTAATTTGCAAGTCGTTTCTGATTCCTAGCACCCCATCCCCTACCTTATTCATCTTTCAAAACTATAATATACAGCAAAGCTTCTCACCCACAGTCCTGTTTTGAATAGAACAAATCCAGAGCTCAGATCAGGGGAGAATAGAGGACAGAGCAGACACCAGAGGGGAAAGCCTCTCCCTCTGACACTGAATAACAGAACTAAAGAGAAAAGCAAGAGATCTGTCACAAATGAGGAAAAACCAAAGGAAGACCATGGTAATTTCAAGGATAACAAAGAGAAAACTCCTTAAAATTCAGATCTCAGAGCCCAAACAATGGAAGTCACCAACAACTGGCCCTAAAATACAACAGGGATTAGGGAATGGATGGAAAGAGTGAATAAGGCTCCAGAAAAACAAGATTCAGCACTGACGAGACTTGTAACAGAGATTTTGGTAATAAAAATTTCATCCAGAAATAAATAACAAGATGACATGCATGGAGAGCAGAATTCATCTAGCCAAAGAAAGAATCTCAGAACTTGAAGAATAGAACATGGAATTAACCTGATCTGTAAAAAACATAGAAAGAAAAATCAGAGAGCAAGAACAAAGCCTATAAGAGATGTGTGAGTATATCAGGAGGCCGAAACTATACCTGATTAATATCCCAGAAGAAGAAAGGGAAATGGATAACAACTTGGAGCAAGTATTCCAGTAGGTTATCCAAGAAAACTTTCTCCATCTCACCAGAGATGTGACCAGCCAAACACAAGCGATACAGAGAACCCCCACAAGATACCAAATGAGAAGACCAACCCCTAGACACATAGTAATTTGCCTGCATAAGGTAGGCACAAAAGAAAAAATCCTAAAGGCAGCAAGAGAGAAAGGTCAGACTACGTACCACTGAAAACCAGTAGGAGTAGCAGCAGACTCATTGGCAGAAACACTACAAGCAAGAATGAAAGGGAGTCCAATATTCAAAATCCTCAAAGATAAACAATTTCAACCAAGAATATCCTACTCAGTCAAGCTCAGCTTCATCAGTGATGGAGAATTAAAATTCCTCTCAGACATCCAATCCCTAAGAGATTATGCAGCTTCTATCAGCTATACAGGAGACACGTAGACAGGTACAAAGCACAGAAGAAAAAAAAAAAAAGAAAGAAGAAGAGTGATCACGCATTTCCCAAGAGAACAGCAGAGCACAGAATCAACAGAGAATACAGTGCAACCAGAAACTTGAAAACACAAACATACATTAACTCCAAAGCCAAAGGAAAACAAGCAAACAAAGAAAAAAAACTTTATAAGAATTTAATGAACCTAATGACAGGTATAAACAATCTTATTTCAAAAATCATCGTGGATGAGAATGGACTTAATGTACCAATGAATAGACACAGAATGGCAAACTGAATAAAAAGCCATGACCCAATTATTTGCTGCACCCAGGAGACTCATCTCACCACAAGGGGTGCACACAGACTCAAAGTTAAAGGATGAAAAACAAGTTTCTAGGCAAATGGATCACGAAAGAAGGCAGGAGTCACAATCTTAATATCAGGCAAAACAACCTTTAAGTTATCAAAAATTTTAAAAAATACAAAACTATACTACATCATGATAAAATGTTCAATCCATAATCCATCAACAAGTAATATCCATCCTAAACATATATGTACCCAACACAGGAGCACCAGCATTTATAAAGCTACTACTAAATAGACTAAAAAAAGATATTGACTCTAGCACTATTATAGCAGGGGACTTGAATACCCCACTAATAGCCCTAGATAGAGAATCGAGGCAAAAAATCAACAAGGAGATCCAGAACCTAAACTTGACACTCTACCAAATGGACTGAATAGATACCTACAGATTATTCCACCCAACAACCACAGAATATGCATTCTACTTATCACCACATGGAAGATACTCCAAAATCAATCACATCCTTGGCCATAAATCAAGCTTAAACAAATTCCATAAGGTTGAATTATTGCCATGCACCTTCTCAGACCACAATGGAGTAAAATTAAATATCAACACCTACAAAATTTACCCAAAGTTCACAAAGACATGGACACCAAATACCATGATGCTGAAAATGAAATCAAAGCAGAATTTTAAAAATTCATTTAAGTTATCCAGTTTGTTTCTATACAGGTATACGTAGTAATTTCTGATAATACTTTGTATTTCTTCAGGGTCAGGTGTGATTTGATCTTTTGTATTTCTGATTGTGTTTATCTGGACTTTTTCTTGGGCATCTTGGCTAGGGGTCCATCAATATTGTTAATACGAAAAAGGAAGAAAATGTTAGAAGACTCACACTATCTGTTTGGTTTGATTTCAAAATTTACTACAGAGATGCAGTATTAACACTGTGGTATTTGTATAGGATAAACATTTTTAATGGAATAATTTTGAGAGACTAGATAAAACCCTTATACTTAGGAACAATTGATTTTCAACAGGGCTACCAAGATAACTTAATGATCATAGAATATGTAGCCTTTTAACACATGGTGCTTAGATTGCTATATATCTCCATCTGCATGTAAAAGAATGAGGTTGAATTCCTATCTCACACCATTTGCAAAAATTATCTGAAAACAAATTATATACCTAACAGTAAAAACCATAAAACTCTTAGAAGAAAATAAATGAATACATCTGTGTTACCTTGGATTAGTAAATGGTTTCTAAGATATGATAAAGTCATATGAAACCAAAGGGAAAAAGAATAAATTGAACCTCATCGAATTGAAAAATTTAGTGCTTCAAATGACACCATCAAGAAAGTGAAAAGGTAGCACACAGAATTTTAAAAAGAATTTTCCAATTTTGTGTCTGATAAGGGACAGGTATTTGGGATATATAAAGATCTTTTCAGACTCAAAAATGAAAAGACAACATACTTATAATACCAGCTTCTCAGGAGGCTGAGGCGGGATGACTGCTTGAGCCCACGAGTGTGAGTCTGCTGTG
This sequence comes from Carlito syrichta, assembly GCF_000164805.1. NCBI lineage: Eukaryota > Metazoa > Chordata > Mammalia > Primates > Tarsiidae > Carlito > Carlito syrichta. Next base: position 890,910 of record NW_007247378.1, read on the forward strand.
AACTGTGGTTGTGCCCCTGCACTCCAGCCTGGCTTATGGAATGAGACCCTGACTCAAAACTGAACAAACAAAAGAGAGAGAGAAAGAGAGAAAGAGAGAGAGAGAGAGAGAAGAAAAAAAGAACAAAACAAGGAACACAATTTTTACAATAGGCAAATAAATAGATATTTTTCCAGAAAAGACATTAGGATGTCCAATAACCACATAAAGGTGCGTTCAACATTTTTAGTCATTAGGAAAGTATAAATAAAATTACAATAAGATATTTATTTCATACCCACTAGTTAGGCTAATTTTTTAAAAAACAGATTATAACCACTGTTGATAAGACTGAAGAGAAATTGGAACCCTCTTATACTATCTGTGGAAAAGTGAAATAGTGTGGTCATTTTGCAAAACAGTTTGTCAAAATATGAAGCAGTTCAAAATGCTAAACCAAAAATTAATATATGACCCAGAAATTATACCATTGAGTATATGCCAAAAATAATAACAAAAAATCGGTCCATTTTAATCCTTTACATAAATGTTCATATAGCAACATTATTCATAATTTTCAAAAAGTAGAAACAACACAGTTGTCCATCAATGGATGAATGGATAAGCAAATTGTGATAAATTTATAAGTGAAATATCATTTGGCCATAAAAAGTTGCAAAGTACTGACATATGTTTTAAAATGGTTGGACTTAGAGAAATCAGGCAAAAGGGCCACAAATTCTATAATTTCATCTACATAAATATTCAACAGGCAATTGCATAACCATAGAAAGTACATTAGAGTTTACTAGGACCTGTGCGGATTTCTTATTTTCTTTTCTTGGTATTTATTTCATGGTGATGCAAACTATCTGGAGTGAGATGAGTGATGGTTGCATACTCTCTGAATATACCAAAAAAACCCCAAATGTACTTTTTTATAGAATATTTTATGCTATATGAATTATATATCCATAAAGTAGTTATTTTTTTAATGTCAAGGTTAAGGCATTCTTATTTATTCTAAACTAAGAGACTGGAGAAGATAGTTTTGCAGAAGTGACAGTTTACACAGACTTGTTATTCTAAATCTACTTATAGACCTGCCTATTAAAATAGAATAAAAAGATAAGAGAAATGAAGGAAGGAAGGGAGGAAGCCAAGCAAGGAAGGAGGGAGGGAGAAAGGCAGGGAGGGAGGGAAAAAAGAAAAGAAATAGAAATGAGATTACATTAAGAACAACAAAACTGAGGAATTTGTGTTTGTTTTTGTTCTGTTCTATCTGCCTTTTTGTTTTGATTTATGATTTTACCTGTTGTAAGACATTTATTCTAGTGGCTTTTCTTTTCTTTTCTTTTTTTTTTTTTTTTGAGTTGGAGTCTCACTCGGTCGCCCAGACTGGAGTGCAGGGGCCGCTCCCGGCCACCGCAGCCTCGACCTGCTGGGCTCCGGCGATCCTTCCAGCCTTCCTGGAACTACAGGCGCGCGCTACCACACCCAGCTAATTTTTTGATTTATTGTGGAGATGAGGTCTCCCAAGTTGCCTGGGCGGGTCTCCAACCCGCGGGCTCAGGCAATCCACTCACCTCAGCCTCCCAAAAGCGCGGGATTACAGGCTGAGCCACCCAGCCCGGCCTCTAGTGACTTTTCTAATGAAGAGCAGTACTCTTAAGTGATTTGAGGCTTAGACATAAGGAGTAACTTGCCTACATCACAAGCCATTAAGTGTTCAAGCTTTATGATGAACCTAAGAAATGTGGTCTTGGAGGTAAGTTCTTAACAGGAGAAAGAGTTTGGGACAGGGTATATGTAAGATAGTAGATTTTATCTGAACAAATGATTTGGAAGGTAGTATGGAATAATCAGATAAAGATGATCTCTAAGTAAATATTCATTCATTTGAATAAAGTGGAGGCAGAAGAGCCACAGTTGTTAAAAACAAGGAACTTTTGAATCAGTCTTCCAGAATCTATACAGAGGCTCCACCATTTAGTAGTTTTGTCAGTACAAGCCTTAATTTCTCATGTCTATAATAGAGATGATGAAAATATATAACTCATAAGATTATTATATGTAAAGTGTTCAGAAGCATGTTATTACAAACTAAAATTAATTGTTAGATTTAATTGGGAGGCTAGATTTCAGAAAATTCAGGATATGAAAAGAAGAAATAGATATTGGTGTCATCAGATTCAGGCAGTAAATTGACTATTTGGGAATGCATAAAATTATACAGGGAACAAAAAGAAGTGAGACTTGGGAAATTTTTCATGATTTTCAGTTGACAGATTAAACATGGTTTTAATTTTATTGAAAGCATGAATTAAGGCCATATTTGGCTTTCAGAACTCCCAGATTTTGCTTTATTATTTGGACAACTAAAAGAAGATATAACTTGACAGCAGAGACTTTTTATAATGGTTATTCTAGAAGAATTATTGTGACATGAGAAATGATTCTGATCGTAATAACTGAAAGTTGGTGCCAAATTTGAAAAATGCTTTGGAAGAACATTTTTGATAGATGGGATATGGCTGACTAAGGACAAGAAGAAATCAAAGATGACTATATATTTAATAGCCTGCTGAACTAAGAGTATCATGATAATATTGATAGTGATGGGAATACAGAGAAGTTAGAGAAAATAATGAACTTGGTTATAGACATGTTAAGTTTTAAGTGTCAGCAAGATAGTCAAGTGTAGATATCTTGCAGACAAAAATGAGACCTTTAGGAATATATAGAAGATTTCTCTTTTTAGCTTTTTAGGTGCTACTTTAATTTTTAACTTTTTCCTTTGGTGTTTTGGTCATGAGATTCACTTCCTAGTATTACTTCTGATTGTTTATTTTATCCACATTGTAAATATCTAAATGCATTTTAAGTTGCCTATATTTTCTGTAAAATTCCATTTTATCATATTTTACTAAAACATGAAGAGTAATTTTACTTTTTTAAATTTTATTTTGAAATAACTTGAAATTACTAATAGCAAAATTTATTAGTTACACAGATAAAAAACAAACAAAAACCTCCTAGTTCAGTTCCCGAGTTTTCCCTTATCTGTCAAAAGTTTTTCTATATTTTTTCTTGTTTTTATATTGCTTCTCTTGGCTAGCTTTATGTAAAAGTTTAATTACACACTGTTATTTCCAAAGTATTGTGTCCTGGAAGCTTCTGGAGACCCCTTTCAAATAAAAGATGAGGACTTTTATCCTTCTAGAACTTTATCAATTTAAGTCTATGATTTCTGTTGCACTTTCAATAACTTCACAGATTTTAATAACTTAAGCTGTCCTCTTCAAAAATGTGAGTAAAGAAGCTGACATGGATACGATAGTAAAGTAGAAATGAAAATTGGAGAGAATATTAACATTAAAAGAATATTTTAGTACTACAATCTTTTAGGCACAAATGACATCTTTACTTTGGTAGACTGTAGCTTTCTCACATTGTCTATCTTTTATTCTTTATACCAAAAGCAATTTTTTTGTTAAATATCCACATTCTTCCACATGAACAACCAATGAATGTTAAAAATTGTATAAGAAGACTCTCCTATAAACACCCCAAAATTGATAATGTGGGCATTTTACTAAGAATTTATCTATGACATTTTCATCATTTGACTGGCAAAAAATTCAGGCATTGACAAATATTGAAAAATATAGTGATAGAATAGTAATGTAGATAATGCAGGTATATGCATTTAACAAAACTAAATAAACTGCACAAGTCTGTACATTTCATACTATGTAAACTTTACTTTATAAAAATATTAAAAATATCTTAAACCTTTTAATGAATTCTTTGCCACATCATAGATTTGCAGCATGATATTTCATTGTTGGATATCTTTTATTCTCATGCTTTTTGAAATATATTTTGTAAAGATTGAACTGATGAATTCTATCTTTTGTGTGTTACTGAAATGATTACCTAAAAAGTGCTGTATAGCATTTGGATAGTACAATAACCCACACCATTACATAGTGCCTGCAGAATCTTTTAAAAATTACTACTAATGCCTCATGATTACTGATTTAGTTAACTTTTTAAAACAGATATTCTGGTTACTTTTTGCTACTTGAATTATTTAGCAAGCTGCTATAGAATGACTTGGAATATAGTATCAAATTCAAAACTCATTCAGACAATATTAAAAAAGCATGAACATAGCAGTTTATACTATATTTGATCATTTCACTTATAGTGCTAGTACTAGTTAACAAATGCAATTTTTGCATAAAAGAAAAAGTGCATGAATAGCATAATATGGCAAAAAATACTTTGATACAGAATTTTAGATATATATTTCTTTAACATATTTATTAAAGATTTATTATGTGGAAGACAGTATTTTAAACACTGGAGATCTGACAGATAAATAAAGCAAAACAACAACAATAAAAACCCACCCAGTTATCATAAATATTTCATTATATTAATGGAGAAATAAAAATAAGAAGACAAAATTATGATAAATAGTAATGTAAGCCATGAAAGGAGAAAAAAGAACAGATTAAGGAAATATAAGAGAATAATGGAAAGCGCCACTCCAAATATGATAGTCAGGAAAGCCATTCCAAGATAATGTCAGAATGAAAGTCTAAATGTTTAAAAAGTAAGATATTAAAGATTTGGCAAAAGTAGTTTCCAACAGAGGGAATGATTCAGAGTACAGCACAACTGCCTCTTCTGTACAGCTTAAATTCCAAACTCCAGCAAACTATTGTGTGAACAAAAGGCCTCTGTACCAATATATTTATTAATATATTAAGTTTTGAACTATAATCCATGTTGTAAATTGACTCTATCAATATATCTAGAGTTGCACTATGTTTTCTTACTTAGACAGCTACCATTATTGTTCAAATCAACACCATTTAGTAGCAGCGTTGATGCACAAGGCAGACAACTGATATCCCCTTGCCTCCTAATTTCACCCAGAGACAATGGTCATACACTTTAAAACTAAGTCATATCATATAATTTCTCTCTTCAAAGCCCTGCAATGGCTCCCCCAGTTTCTCGAACTAGCAGGAAAATCCAGGATATGGTCTTCTAGAATTCAAGTGGGCCAGTTTACTTTTCCCTCTACTCCAGCAACAAAGTCTTCCTTACTCTTCTATGAAAATAGTCTTATTCCTCTCTTAGGGCCTTTGCACTACCTATTCTCTCGTCTTGGAATAGTTTTCCCTGTGCTGTCTGACTGATCTGCTTATTTTTTTATAGTGTTGAAGAAAATGTCACCTCTCTTTCTATACCCTAATGGGTATTCCAAATTCAACTAAAAAACTCTTTTATCCTCAAAATTTCATCATCTCACTACTTTATTTGCATATCTATTGCTTCTGTTTGTCTGTTTTATGTCTCTCCACTTAGAATTTAATAACCATAACTTCTGGGTTAGTTAACTAAGGTATTGAAAGTCTCTGGTATAATAACTAGCACACAGTAGTTCCTTAATACATATATTTTAATTTCATAAAATGGTATATAAAAGAAATGAAGACAAATATTATTTGCATTGAATTCCATATTTATCATATCAATGTAATATCAATACTATATTGTCTTAAATTGATTCAGTATTGTGCTTTGATATTTTTGACTTAGGATACGTTTGGAGAAAATTGAAGGTAGTTAACAATCAGCATAGTTACTAATTTTTGCCTCCTAAATAGAAGATAACTATAGCCTGAGACAACTATGTCATTTGCTTCTGATTTGGTTGATTTGGATGGTTTTATACCATGCATAGCTATATTTTATAATACTGAATTCTATGCTTGTTTTGCTGAGGCACAAGGGAATATAATCCTAAAATGCACCTTGGAGTACACCCCACACATACATAAACAATGCCACATGAGAAAGAGTATCTTAGGCATGATGAACAGTTTAGATAGCCAGTGTAGAGAACAATGTCACAAATGACTAACTGAGCAAAGATAACTTGGAATTGTCCTAAAAAATGGCAATATCAGATATGACAGATACCGAAAATTTGGTTAAAACAGATAAATAACTTCATAAGTCTTTCAGTTTCCAGCTATTGGACACCAATAGAAACTTCAAACAGAGGTTATGTGTCTTTCTACTAATAGGTCCCTCTGTGACTATACAGGGCATGTATACTGGGGAGTAAAGAATAGAGAGAAGTCACTTTGCTCCTCTGTCCACATACCCTGCAGAGCTTTCTTGGTCCACGGTTTTTAAAACTTTCTCTTATACTTCCAGATATTGCTTTTCCCCCAGGGACTAAAGCACATCAGAACATAAAAAGTTGCTATAGTTGTTTGAAAAAAACTTTTATTTTTTTTCAGGAAAGAGTAAGCCAACAATTTAATAAAAAGAGAGCAGATGGTCACAATACTTGTGGATAAAAGAATATTTCATCTAGTATCTATAAAAATGCATGATGTTCTTTGGGTTATGAGTAAAAGCAAATAAAGAGACATAAATAATAAAATGGACCCAATTGAGTTTATGTAAATTTTTGTCTAACATTGCAATCATTGCTCAGATCTGAAATGATGTTTTCAGTTCCAGAGGGCAGTTGTCCAACAAATTCAAGTATTTCTCATTTCAGCATCTTGTTTCAGTATCTTCTGTGGCCTTCAAGGGAGACGTATTGATGCATCCTGAATTGGAAATGTCAGCATCTATACATGTGAAATATCAAAATCTCTAAAAACTAGTTATATTTCAATGAAAAAATTAGAAAACAGATAGTACTTCAAAAATGGGCAATTTGAAGATATACTGAACATATAAATCCCTTGCAATAGCACTATTTGTTTCTAAGAGCTACCCAGAATCACTCAGAACTTGAAAATTTCTTCACTTTTGTGATGAAACCAGTGGTTGTCAGTTGAAGGTCTGCAACTGCTTTCTTATGCAGAACCAAGTTATTGCTATTTGTTGTTTCCCAACAAGATTGAAAAATGTGTGCATTGACTTCTGAAAATTGAAAGTCAATACAAAATAATCATAGGAGGAAAGGGGATCTTTTAACTAACATTAGCAGACAGAAGTAACTTGTCTTAAAAATTAAGTTCCACCAATCATCCTGTGCTATAAATTCTCCCAGTATCTATTCTCTTAACCTTAGAATTAATGTGCTGAGAAGATTTTTAGAATGTAGATTTCATAGTTATTAAGATAACAACAAAGTCTTTCTACTTTTTCATGCTTGTGTGAGTGATTAGCACGTCAGAGCTAAGCCAGTGACCTTCCTGTCATTTATCTTCAGTACCTTCCACTCTATTGGGGCATATAGTTTATACCTTACAAGTGATCTGTAACAATATAAGCAATACATAAGTCAGTAATGTTTGTTTGAGAATAAATAGGTATGCCAAATTTCTTTCTGATTGAATCATTCCATTTATTCATAAAAATGTAAATATTTACCAAGTATCTAATAGTGTCAGGTGCTGGGCAGTCAATTATTTATGACACAGTATCATTCTCCCAGTCTCTGTAATGGAGAAGAGGAAGACATCAATAAAATATAAAATAATGTCATGAGGATATATATCATCATGTCATGTGGGATGTAAGGAATGAAAAATCATTTTTATCTGCAAAGATCAGTAAACATTTTTTACAGCCGAGTCCTGAAAGTGGGAAGCTGTGACATATTGGAACACATAATGGGCAGATGGAGTAACATGAGCAAGAGACATGGAAATGCATAATGAAAGCTTGAGCAAGTCTGAATTTCAAAAGTTCTATTTCGCTACCACAGGATATGAGAAGGATGACAGTAGAGAAGAATGTATAAGAAAGTTCATGGAAGTTCATGTTTGCTAGCTATGCTAGACATTAAGAAGGAAAATTAATGATTAATATTTCATTGGAACATAGAGAATTGGATGTAAAACAGTATGATTTCTATGGGAAGAACAAGGTTAAAGATAGGTATGGTATATGGAACACTTACCAGGAAAGGCAAACTTGGCCAGACCTTAGTCAAATAGAAGGTAAGGTTAGAAAAAAATATAGAAAAAAAGAAGAATGTAAATCATCTTTTTTCAATTTATAATTATGGGATTGGAATTCAAGGAGTTATTATGACTAAAACAAAAGAGGCTTACTGTGAAGAAACACACAATAAAACTATTAGGTTTGAAGACCATTTTTATATAGTTGAACTGACATTCTGTTTTATGTGAAAACATGATTTGCAAGGAGGTTTCTAGGGTTTCCTTTTTTTTTTTTTTTGAGTTGGAGTCTCACTCTGTCACCCAGACTGGAG
>NW_007247378.1:899221-987474 GCF_000164805.1 Carlito syrichta
TTTTTGATTTATTGTAGAGATGAGGTCTTGCCAAGTTGCCCAGGCGGGTCTCGAACCCGCGGGCTCAGGCAATCCACTCACCTCAGCCTCCCAAAGGCGCGGGATTAACAGGCTGAGCCACCGAGCCCGGCTTTCTAGGATTTTCTAAGGCTCTGCAGGTAACTAATTAAAAAAATAAATAAATTTTAAGCTTTCTAAAATTGTGTATAGATTTCTTAGAAACAAAAAAACTGCAATATTAGGTTTTATTATGCATAACCCGACTTTGATGATATGATTATTACTGTGATTCCCCAATTCATCCTGATTGTGGTGAAATCTTTTGTTTCCATTTATATATTCACCTAACCGATAGTTAAGCATGTACTATACGAGGTAATCATGTACATATGGTATCTGTTAGCTTAGAATTTTATTTACTGGAGAAAACAGATATTTACAAAGTGGTTAAAGGACATTATTCAAGAAAAGAAAAAAAAAGAAAAAAGCAGGCTGATATAATACTGCATAATGTCAAACATCCAAGATCCTCAGGTTTACATCTGAATCTTTCAATGCAATTTGGTCATTAGTCTTCCACGTGATTTTTGCATTTTCTTTTCCGTTGTTTATGAAAGAGACATTTGTGTTTTATTTTCTCTATTTTAAAAAATCTTTGTCACACTTTGGCTTTCTCAACTCAGCTTTATTATCTGATCCAAATTAAAGAAATGCCTGCCTTGAAATGTGTCATAAAATCTTAAAATTTAATGATATTTCTTTTGGTTTTTTTCTAATACATCTTTAGTTAAAAATGAATGATTTTCTTTCAGTAGACTAATAAATTCTCAACTCAGGGTTACTCTCTTCACCTTTTTCCTCATAGGGCAATATAGAGTTGTGGGTATGAATTCAGACCAGAACTAGGCTATGGGTCTGAATCTCAGTAACATCCTTATTAATTGTGAGACTTTGGGTAAGTTATTCAATTTTCAGTTTGCTCACCTCTAAATTAGGGGACATGAGTAGCATCTACATCACAATGTCAATGAGCATCTATAGAAGAGATTAATACATAGAAAACAGTTAAAAGAGTATATACATCAATAGCTATCGTTACCTTTAAATTATTTTCTCTTTGATTTTTTGCTCATTTATTTATTGCTAAAATATAAAGAAATTAAAACCTTTTCTATTCCATTTATTTCTTGCTGCCCTCCATGTATCCATTCTATGTCTTTAATCAAATCTTATTCCAGAATACAGGAGCACATTTCTTGTACTGATATCCTCAGGATGTCAGTAAAAAATGTGTGTCATACTCAGAAGAAAAATGAATGCTCAATTCATTTTTTAAAAAAGTTATCTACAGAGACTGTGAAAAGGAAGACTTTAGAAACATGAGCATTTTATACTAAAATTTTGTGACAAAAACTTTGACTCAAATAACATTATCAGAATTAGATACATTATCAGTACTAAAAGGATCGGTTCCTTCATTTTATTATAGAGTACTGAATTAATTCATAGGATTAATCAAAATTTCCTACGTTTAATTATACCTTAAATAATACCATAATGCGTGTGGATGCATAAATATTTATTTATTCAAAAAGATTTTGTCAAGCACATGCTACCGTTTCAGATGCTGATAAGACAAAAATGATTAAAATATTATTTTTGCTAAAAAATTATAAACCTACCGCATAGAAACGTAAACCTAAACCGGGCTTGTTGGCTCAGCCTGTAATCCTGCGCTTTGGGAGGCTGAGGTGAGTGGATTGCCTGAGCCCGCGGGTTCGAGACATGCCTGGGCAAATTGGCGAAACCTCATCTCCACAATAAATCAAAAACTCAGCCGGGCGTGGTAGCGCGTGCCTGTAGTTCCAGCTACTTGGAAGGCTGAGGCGGAAGGATCGCCGGAGCCCAGCAGGTCGAGGCTGCGGTGCCCGGGAGCCGCCACTGCACTCCAGTCTGGGCGACAGGCTAACTCAAAAAAAAAAAGAAAAAGAAGGGACCGTTTTGAGGGCACATTTTTTTTACTTATGTAATTAATGCAGAATGCATTAAATTCAGTGACTTTACTTACATTACAGTACTATAATGTAAGTGAAGGTAAATCAGACACCAAATTGCAGAAGCAATTTAACCAGAAAACCTGATCCAGCTGGCACTGTATCATGAGCATATGAAACCAAATTAAAATTGAAACTGGTTATATACTCACTTTTCTTATACTTTTGATTAAAGAAACACCATGAATAATTTCCTGAAATTAATGAGTCTAACTTGAAGCACCAGTGTGTGCTGTCAGAATTTTTCGGATAATTTGTTCATAGATGGCCAAATTCATTTTTCCTTTCCTTCTGTGGAGAGAAAGAAAATTAGCTTTCTCTATTTTTAAATTTATTTAATTGAGTGCTTACTGACACCTGGATGGACAAGGAAACTTTTTGTTCAGGGAACCAAAGCAATTTTTTCTGTTATCAAGCCACTTTAGCTTCAGGATAATATCCAAAATCGACATGCGATTGTTCCTCTTCAGTTACCGAATATTCCCATTTAAAATGACTAGGTGTTAAATGCATAAATTACAGCAGAAATCATCAAGAACTGAACTAAAATTATTACTTTAAAAATCATAATTATGCTCCTGGTTTTGAGGTTTTCATTGCTCTGACACTTGCTACTCATGTAGCTCATCCAAATATGTATAACTTGTATGTCATTGTCATTATTCTTTATGTGAAACCCTTTCACTTAGACAACTGTTTTTCACAGACTGTAGGAGCTAAAATTAAATCTAGGTCATTTAAGTGTATATTTTCTACTAATTAATTTTAAAAGACACTGCTTTGGATTCATCTATTATCATAAAAGTAAAACGACTTAAATATTAAAAAGTTTCTATCAAATTCATTCTTTAAATAAAATATCTAGGAAAATATGGATATTTGTACCTTATATTCAATTTTGTTATAATTCCTAAAACGGTCTAAAAAAGCCTATTACAAAGAAATAAAGTATCTGAATCTTAAAATAGCTAATTATTTTAACGCTTATGCCAGAATGTTTGAAAAACACCAAAACATATTTACAAGGCCATATGTGCACATGAATCGCATTGGTAAACTAAATAAATACCCAAAGATTCAAGCTAAGTTTCTGTTATAGTTGAATGTGTGCATATTTTCACTTTGTTTAAAAGGAATTTGAAAATGTGCTTTCAACCTCTTCAAAGCATTAACTTAATTTACAAACAGATTATATTGCATTTAGAAATAATTTTAGGTTCTATACATTTTTACCAATGCATCAAGCCACAGAAGATACTTCAATGCAGAAAGCTAAAATAGTCCACTTCAGTACTTCATTCAATGTAGTTTTTAGCAATGTATATTACCTGCAATTGTCACTGTGCTTGAGTAAATAAATTAGAGCGAATGTTTGAAGGTCCTTTCTCCTCACAAAATTGCTGAGGAACAAACACTATGTTGCATTTTGAAATTAAGAATTTTTGTCTTAGCTGGGCTGGGTGGCTCAGCCTGCAATCCCGCGCTTTGGGAGGCTGAGGTGAGTGGATTGCCTGAGCCCCTGGGTTCGAGACCCGCCTGGGAAACCTGGCGAAACCTCATCTCTACAATAAATCAAAAAAATCAGCCGGGCGTGGTAGCGCGTGACTGTAGTTCCGGCTACTCGGAAGGCTGAGGCGGAAGAATGGCCGGAGCCCAGCAGGTCGAGAGCGGCCACTGCACTCCAGTCTGGGCGACAGAAGGAGACTCCAACTTGAAAAACAAAAAAAAACAAAAAGAAAGAAAGAAAAGTAAACCTAGAACTAAGATATGTCAGCTAGACAAATTCTTCAAACATTCAACTTAATATAAAGAATCTTAGGGTTATAAAGAATCATATCATTAAACATAAGGTGAAACCTCGCTCAAAATTAGCAATTTCATAATTTCAATAGGTAAGCTAGGACTTAGTCTATTTCCCAATGCCTTGTAAACACTAGGTTATAGAGTGGACCCACAACTAACTCTAAAGCACACAGTCTCGGTGGCTCAGCCTGTAATCCCGCGCCTTTGGGAGGCTGAGGTGAGTGGATTGCCTGAGCCCGTGGGTTCGAGACCCGCCTGGGTAATTTGGCGAGACCGCATCTCTACAATAAATCAGGAAAAAAAATCAGCCGGGCGTGGTAGCGCATGCCTGTAATTCCGGCTACTCGGAAGGCTGAGACGGAAGAATCGCCGGGGCCCAGCAGGTCGAGGCTGCGGTGGCCGGGAGCGGCCACTGCACTCCAGTCTGGGCGACAGAGTGAGACTCCAACTCAAAAAAAAAAATTAAATAAATAAATAAATAAACTATACTATTATACTAAATCCTCAGTTAAATTCAGAATTGGGTTTGGTTTGAAATTGTCATCTGTTGTGTTGTGGAATGGGAATCAACTATTGAAATTTTTACTAAAAATGTATAGCAAACCATTTCGTTTCATAAATCAATTTGTTTTCCTTTCATAAGTCAATTTATTTTCCTTAAGATTTTTTTTAAAAGATATTTTTCACAGCTTATGCAAAATGTTAGATTTTCTAGAAATTTCACCCTAAGAGGTTTGTCTTAATGTGAATGACATAGAAGAATGACAAAAGGATTCATGTAAGGAAAAATTCTTAAATAACTAAAACAGAAACTATTGAAGGAAAATAAACATATCTATTCACAAAAGTGTGGAAATATAAGAGCTGATACTTTCTTCTCAAGCAGAGATTGATCTAAAGGGCATGAATAGTCTCCAAGTCTGATTTTGTGAGCATAAAATATTTAGAATGTTTTATATTGTTTTAAAGCTTATGATTGTGAATTATTGTGATCTTATGTTTCCTGATGGATTTAGTTTTTATTATATTGTGTAAACACATAATATTATCATGCTCTGTACTCTCAACTTAAGCAAAGTTAAATGGAGAATTATGTGTGTACATTAGACACTATTACACATTATTGATTGACAATTTTCCCATGTATTTAAATAGATACTAAGCTGTGGCTGACATATAAAACTAAGAGTAACCAAATGATGGACTGTCTTTGCAATTAGAATTACATTACCATTCCAAAGTCATATAAAAATAAAGATGAGCAACTTTTTAAATGATGGTACACAGAAAACAAAAAATATTCATTATATACTGGATTTATTTATTTATTGAGTTATAATTCTCATAACATAAAATTCACTCCTTTAAAAGTTCAATTCAGTGGTTTTTATTATATTTACAATGTGTCCAATCATTACCACTATGGGAATATTTTCATCACTCCAAAGAAATCCTATAATACCCAATATTAGTCATTATTTACCCCCTTTTTCAAAAACATTGGCAATCATTAATATATTTTATGCTTATATGAATCTATTCTGAATAATTCATATAAATAAAATTATTCATATGAGGAAAGTTTTTTCACCATGTGTATTGTTTCTAAGATTCATCCATGTTTTAGAATGTCAGCACTTCATTCTCTTATGGCTGAATACTATTACACTGTATGGACAGATCATACTTTATATTCATTATTCAGTTAATGTACAGTTGGTGCTTCAGATTTTTGGTTATTATAAATAATGTTGCTATAAACATTTTTAACAAGTTTCTATGTGAACATATGCTTTTTGTTATCTTGGGTATATAACTAAATATGAAATCTCTGGGTCATATGGCAAGCTCTATGTTTAATATTTTGAGCTACTGTCAAACTGTTTTCCAAAGAGATTGCATTTTTATATTTATTTTTTAATTGTTATTTTTTAAATTTTAGTTTTATTTTAATGATGTGGGGATTTAATGATGACTAGGTAGATAAGTGGGCATCATATAGGTAAAGTTTAGGCCTTCCTTTGGTCTCCACTTTGCTTTGTTTGAGATCAGGTACACTTATTGTAGTTATGTGCTCCCTCCACCCCCACAGTGTCCCGCTACTGCTAATCCCTTTCTTATAGTATTATGATTAATATTCAGGGCCCACTTATGAGTGAGAATATGTGGTACTTTGATTTTTGTTTCTGTGATAGGTCACTGAGTATGATAGATTCCAAATCCATCCAAGTTGCTGTGAAGTCCATAATTCTGGCCTTCTTATGGCTGCATAATACTCCATTGTGTATGTGTACCACATTATTTGCATTTCTATTAGCAAGGTATGAGGGTTCCATTTTTTTTATATCCTCTTCAATACTTATTATTGCTCATCTTGTGATTATAACTACCTAATGTGTGCAAAGTGGTATGTTGTGGTTTTTATATGCATTTCTCTGATATATAATGATGCTGAACATCTTTTCCTGTGCTATTGAGACATTTGTATATCTTCCTAGGGAAACTACCTATTCAAATATTTTGCCCATTTTTAATCAGGTTATTTGTTTTTCTCTTGTTGAGTTGTAAAGATTCTTTATATATTCCAGATAGTAGATCCTTTTCAGATACATGATTTATATATATTTTCCCATTCTGAGCTGTTTTTTATTTCCTTTTTGGTAGTGCCCATGAAAGCACAAATGTTTTCAATTTTGATGAATTTCAATGAACTAGTTTTAAGAAATTGATTGTACTTTAGGATTATCTTTAAAAAAAAAACCCAAAAAACAAAAAACTATTGCCTAATCCCAAATTACAAACATGTATTCCTATATTTTCTTGTAAATGTTTTCTTTTTTGTTTTAGTCCTTACATTTAAGCATATAATTCATTTTAGCTATTTTTTGTACATGATATGAGCTAAGTGTCTAAATTCATTATTTTGTTTGGAATAGTTTATTGTTCAAGCATCATTTGTTGGAAACTTTATTCTTCCCCATGGAAATACCTTAGCAGTTTTTTTTGAAAATCAGTTGTCCATAAATATAGGAGTTGATTTCTGGACTCTCAATTCTATTTCATTGATTAATTTATCTATTCCTCTTCTAGCACTATATTAAATTAGTCTGTAAATCAATTTTCATGATATTGGCATCTTAAAAATATGTTTTCAACTTATAAAATGGCATGTCTTTTCATTTGTTTAGGTGTTCTTCAATTTATAGCAATAATGATTTCTAGTTTTGTTTATATAAGTAGTCACCTATTTTATTTTATTTATTTCGGAGTATTTTTTGATACTATGGTAATTTAAATTATTTTCTTAATTTTACTTTCATTTGTTCCTTGTTATTGTATAGAAAGGCAACTGATTTATTGTATAGATTTTCTAGTCTGTGAAATTTATTTTCTACTTTTTGCTAATGTATTGAGAATTTGTATTTTTTCTGAATAGATAATATCATGTGACCTATACTCAAACTCATTTTTTTAAATGCCTGTCCCAGTCTTCTATTGAGACCCTTTGGTGATTTTCTTAAAATTATAGTCATTGAACTTCAAAACTTCAGTGTTTTTATTTGGTTCTTCTAAAAAAATAATTTATATCACTTTACAGATGTCCTCTATTGTTGAATCACTATCCTATTTTTTTAGTTCAATAGATATTGTTTCTGTTAGTTCTTTGAATGCATTTGAAATGACTTTTAAATTTCTTGTTTAGTACATTCAACTTCTGCACCTTTTCATGAGCACTTTCTATTGAATGATTTTTCTCTGTTTAAGAACCCATGCTCTTGTTTGTTTGTTTGTTTTTTTCTTTCTGTTTTGCATATCTTCTATTTTGTATTGAAAACTGAACATTTTAAATGTGTAAATATTCTTGACCTCAACACCTTCTTGCTGGTTTTGCTGTTGCTATTTTTGGTTTAGTAATTTTTCTAAAGTAATTATGTCAAGTCTTATTCTTTGTCACATGTGCTTACTAAACCCTTTGCTTAGTTAACTTAGTATTCTAATGATTAGATAAAGATTTCTTTCATTGCTGGGAACCAACAAGTTTCCCAATCTTTGTGGAAAAATTCTTTATGAACATTGGTTCATGCCTTCAATATTCAGTCTCCAATATTAAGTTGACAACCCCACTTTAGACACTTTCTGCTTATGTATATTCTCAAGATCAGCTGTACTAGAGACATTAGGGTCATCTCAGATCTTACTGAGTATATGCAGTCTGGGTCATGTGCAAAATTCTCTGCATATGTGTCCTTCTAGATTCCCAGGAATAAGTGGAGAAACTCTACTGATGTTTTGTTACCTAAATTTTTCTTTAAATATTTTATTTTAGTCAATTGTTTACTCCTATTTGCT
Source organism: Carlito syrichta (assembly GCF_000164805.1). Classification (NCBI taxonomy): domain Eukaryota; kingdom Metazoa; phylum Chordata; class Mammalia; order Primates; family Tarsiidae; genus Carlito; species Carlito syrichta. Next base: position 907,429 of record NW_007247378.1, read on the forward strand.
TTCTCAGGCTGTGAAGATTAACAATTGGCCATATTTGTTTTTTACATCTGGTTCTAGGGAAACAATTTTTTTTACTGGGTGAGTAATAAGTCAGGTCCACCACAGAGAACCTTGTAAGTAGAATCTTCCAGGACATCACCAGACAGGGAAAATAATGATAATTCTCTTGGAATGAGCTTTTAAAGAACCCCAAACTCATTGAAAAGGTTAATTCTAACCATTCTTATGAGGTTCCTTGTTGCTGTTATGGAGAAGAGATTTTCTTTTTAGAACATCACCATTTTTGCTGACTTTCACAAAGTGGCTTTAGAGTGTATTAATTACAGCTGCAACATTTCCTTTTTTTTTTAACTTAATGTACAACTTTGAAAAATAACATATTTCTTTCAAGTGTAGCTGAAAAAAGTACAGTTTTTATAGAAAAAAGACATTTTTCTATAAAAATGGAATGCTCTTAAGTATTACATTACATTATTTATCATCTGAGAATTCAATCATGGTTAAATTTGCCAAAACACCTCCAATATATACATATACAATTCTTATTTCTGAAATGAATGATTTGCATGCCACTTCAGATCATCAGCTAATTCTTTTCTTCAGTTTATATGTTTTCTTCTTATATGTTTATTTAACACTTTTAAAAAAATATTTGCTTTAAGTCAGCTTTACTAGAAGCTGAGGATAATGTGTAATTACAATTAGGAGATCCAGAGAAGTCTGCATATAATTGAATTAAATTCCTATTCATGCTATTATGGAAGAACATATAAAGTATATGTGAAGCACTTGGTGAAACATCATCTCTAATAATATGACAAAATTATTAACTATAATTTGTACACTGTTTTCATAAAAGTCAAGATAACATGATTCATAAGTTATGGCCTTTTAATTTAGGGACATTCAATCCTCTTTGTGAGTTTGTAATCTTAGATACTGCTGAATAATATTACCTCATTCCAGGATAAAATGACCCATTTTTAAGAATCCCTCACACTGTAAACGTTTCCATGTTTATCTCTTCCTTTAAAATATGTAGGCTTGTACAAACATAATTATACATAAATCAGACGACTATACTTGAAGAAAAATATAAGAATATTTAATGTTGCTGTTCCTTCTGCCTAGAATGCTTTTTTTCCTAGATCTCTATCTCCTTCAAATTGCTCTATGACCTCATCTGGGAGTTATTTCCTGATCACTTATTTAAAAGGTAATATCTGTTTTATTTCTCATCATAATGCTTATCAGCTTCTGAAATATTCTATATTCATTTATTTTTTCCCATCTCATTCTCAATTTTGTTTACTGGTGCATCCCTCTCACAAGGAATGGATGTAGCAGACACTTGAAAAAAATCTTTGTGAGTTATTATAATTTGTCTGTGCAGATTAAGCCATGTTTTTTCCCTTTACCTGTGATTTACCTACTATACAGTTCTGTAGGGCACAACTTTATTATTTCTCCTGTTTTGATAAGTACCTCAATCTTTTCTTGTTTAGATGAGTAAAAAAGTAGAACACATTTCCCTGACACTGTACTTTTAAAAGTGGGAAAAGTTGTTAATAAAAAACATAATCTGCAAATAATATCTCTTTTATTAATTTATAAATGATTGCAGCTTCTTTTTATTGATTTTTGGACATAAATTATGGCAGAGATGTATTAAGTCTTCTCTCAATGTTTAATTAAAAATTCATGAAGAGTAGGATTGTATTTTGAGTGAATATGCTTGCCATATAACTACCTATCTAATATAATATATAACTACTTCTCAGACAGTAATATAATTGAAATAATGCTTAATAGAATATGGATCCATAGTATTATGAAAAGGTAGTTCCCAATCAGATATAAAATCCTGAGGGGACAACTGACCCTGTAACAAAATTTTGACACTTTATGTTCCCATATTAACTTTTCAGCCACTATTATATTTTAAAGAATTATTTTTATAGCTTTTTTTGAAGACAATTTACGTAGTTCCAGCCTTTGTTTCAAACTGTGAAACTAGGCACACAGCCTTAGGCAACCTTTTAATGATTTCAGGTTTAAAATGAAGTTTTTGCTTCATAGTATTCACTATACCTTTTTAAAATTACTGACACTTTCTTAATATCATTATTCAATCACTTACCTCATGCAATTCTGCTTACCTCTAATTACTTCAAAGCTAAACTGAGATTGAGGTCTACATTTTAATATATGGGCTGGCAAATCAATAAAAGATTGGAATGATATTTACCCTGACTAAAAACACTATTAAAGATATGAAAGAGAATCGTTTGGTCAGAACATCTTTCATTATATCTGCTGGATCATTTCTTTAATACAAGACACGCTGGACTCAGACCTTCACCAGCAAATATTTTTATCTTTGTTACATCAAAAACCACCTCAAGCCTTTTAGAAAATTAGATTTGTCAACATTATTGAGATGTGTGACTGAATATACAGTAGATGAGGATGAATGATTATAACTTAAGCCCTTTAAGCTTTTTATAGGAATGTATTATTTAAGTCCATATTGTATTCACTTCCCTCAAGTGTGCATTGGGTGTGCAATTGTTTGATAATTTATAAAAGGTTTATGAGGTATTGCATTCACTATTGGAGTTTTCTTTTTGACCTACATCATGATATCTGTCGTATTGTTTTCTTTTGTAGAATGTTGGAGACATTGCTACTATAAGAAAAACTCAATTTATCTTTCAAAATAATATCAATTGAATTCAAGACAGTAAACATATCACTTGGCAATCGTGTCGTTATTGTACGATTAGCACAAAGTTATGAGGCATCTATTTGACTCTTGTCTTCACCTCCAATTTGGAATATGTAGTTTTAAAAATGGAAATGGCATTCAGATCATATGGATTATTTTACATATGTGGATAATGCATCACAGGTCTGTTCAATGGCTTCATATTAGTCAAATAGTTAATTTAGATACCTGCTAAAATAACTCAGGTATGAACCCTAGTTCCATGAACTTCTACAGGCATGTTACCTTCTTTATGTCTATAGCAGAAGTAAAAATAGTCATAATTATGACATTGTCATATTCAGTATTTTGGATTTTTAAACAAAATTAAAAAGTATTATGGGAATATATCTATGTATATGAATAAATAGTGATACTATTGATGAATATGTGTGTGTGTCTTTATACATACAAGAAACACTATGGAGAAAGCTCTTAGGAAATGAAATGTTCTACTAAACCCAAATTATTATTAAACTCAGCCTAGCCAGAACCTTTGAAAAATTTTACTTTCTCAAATACTTAGTGAAAGGCACGGGGAACAGCCAGAAGGATGTCTCCCGAGATGGCGCCAACACTAGGGAACCTAACAAAGACAACAAAGGCTGTAAATTCCTGCCTCTCCTGTGCACACGCGAAACTTAAACTCATGTACAAACATTATCTCCCTGTAGGAATACTACCTCGTAGCTCCCTCCAATAAAGACCCTAAGATGGCTCTGGCTGGCACGGCCAGGCTCAGAGAGCACAGGCTGCCCCCTCCCAAAACCGATAAATATAGACCTCTCTCTTGCCCTCTCTCTCTCACTCCCTTTTCCCACCAGGCGGTTACAGACCTCCTTCCCTCTCCCTGTAGCTGCTGCTCTAATAAATCTCTTGGCCTCAAAGGGTACCGAGTCTCACTGGCGCCATCGTCCTTCACTTAGTCTGGAGCTTATTCAAAATTAATATCTGTCTTATTATTTTAATTAGTAAATAAATACATATGTATTGTTAATTGATACTCTCTTCTGAAGTAATTTTAGTTAACCTAAATTTGTTTCTCAGGCCATCACTATGTATGATAAAGATAATACACTAAAACAATAAATATGTGCATGAATCATAAGCATGAAAGGTTAGCGGCTTAATAATGTTATTTTTTATAGTGTTTGATTCAATATTACTTATAGTATTCTGAATTACTATCATGCACATATATACATATAACCACGCATCATATAACAATGTTTTAGTCAATGACGGGTCACATATATGATAGTGATTCGGTAAGATGATAATGGAGCTACCTTATCCAAGTGTAAGATTTTTATATTATCAATTTAGTTTTCCATTTATAATTTACACATAATAATGGTACATATTTACAGGGTGCAGTGTTCCAATGTTTGTATATATTACATAATGATTAAATCAGTGCAATTACCATATTTATTAATTTAAATATTTGTTACTTTTTGTGGCAAGGAAATTCAAAATCTTCTCTTATAGCTATCTTGAAATACACTCTATATTGTTATTTACTAGTCACTCTACGGTGTAGTAGAGCACAGAAACTTATTCTTCCTGTCTAACTGTAACTTTTTACCCATTGACTAATCTCTCCCAATTCACCTCCCCTACATTGCCCAAGTTTTGGGTATCCACCTTTCTACTTTCTACTCCTATGAAATCCTCATTTTTAGATTCCACATCAGTGAGATTATGCAATATTTGTATTCTTGGGCCTGATGTATATTTTGCTTAATATTTTGTCCTCAGGTTCTTTCATGTTGCCACAAATGACAGGATTTCGTTCAGTTTTATGGCTGAATAGCATTCCATTTGGCCTGCACATTCACTCAAAAGATGGTGTTAATCAAATGAATGCTAGCATCACCATGCAACAGTCAGGGCAGTAGAATTGGCCAGTGCGACCATCTACCAAATGTGACTTCTTTTCATCTTTTGTTATTGGTACATATTAATGTATTACAATTTTAACACAGATTTTTCCTCTCTCAATTGTGTAGACATTTTTTGGCATACATACACACATATATGTCATATTTTCTTTATCCATTTATTTATCGATGAACATTTATATTGATTCTGTATCTTGGCTATTCATAATCCCATTTTCTTTTGCTTATAACAGAATGCTTGAACCTAGCAAAGTTATGAAGGGAAAAAAATTATTTCTTACAGTTATGGAGGCTGAGCAGTTCTAGGTGGGAGTAAAATACCTGGTGAGGGCCTTCTTGCTAATGGCGACACTCTTCCAAGTCCCAAGATGGCACAAGGATATCACATGTCACTGAGGCTGAGTGCACTAGCTCAGGTTGCTCTTTTTTTCCCCATAAACCCACCAGTCTCAGTTCCATAATAATCTACTAATCCATTAACAGTTTAATCCAATTATCCATAAATAGATGAATCCATCCATAAGGGCAGAACTCTCACGACCCAATAACCTCTCAGGGTCCCACCTCTCAATACTGCAGCATAGGGGATTCAATTTCAGCATGTTTGAAGGAGACAAATATACAAACTATAGCAATTAGTCATTTTTAAACATTTAAGACCATATTTTTACTGTACTTTTTTATGTTTAGATATGCAAGTACTTACCAATGTGCTACAATTGCCTACAGTATTCAGTCCAGTAGCATATTGTACAAGTTTTTAACCTAGGAGAAAAAGGTCATACCATATAGCCTAGGTGTCTAAAAGCCTATACCATCTAGGTTTGTGTAAGTACACTATGATGATGACAAAATGATGAAATTGCCTAGCTATGCATTTCTTAAAATGTATTTTCATTGTTAAGCACCACGTGACTGTATATACCAGCTCCTAATTACCCTAATCAATGGGCCTGCAGAAAATATAAACTTAATGAGGATAAAATGTTTGATAAAAATATATTTCAGCCAATCTTATTTTATTTAGAAGACTATGAACATTCAGCTAATGAATTCAAGTGCACAAAAAAATGTCTAATTTTTTTAAGTTTATTTAAGTCAAAGTATGATCCTGAATTCACACTCTGGTGGATTAGTAAGGAATTCTGTAACAGTCACTATAGATTTTTATTTTTTTTCCTCAGATTTAGACAGGTCCTAAGCTCTCACACATTGTAGAAGTTTTCCTCAGTTATTGGATATTTGTCCATACTGGCTAGTCCAGAGATGCCAAGGGTGCCATTTGTTTCAGTAGTGCTGCTGTTTGCATGTAATAATTGAGAATTCGACTTTTTGATATTTGAAGCACTTGGGTCCTGAATCTAGCCTTTGTTCATTTATCACAGCCATCTCTTCTGAGATCTTGCTACTCCTCACTCTGGATACTACCAAGGAGCAATACAGAAATATGTCTAGTATCTTAGTCTTCTTGACTGCTGTAGCAAAATATCATAGACTAGGTTGCTTAAACAACGAAAATTTATTTTCCCCGTTCTAAAAGCTAAATGTCTGAAATCAGTGTGTCAATATGGTCAGATTCTCTGGTTAAAGGCTCTTTTCATGTAAAAAAAATAATAATAGTAAAATGGGCTACCACCTTCTTGCTGGGTCCTTACATTGCAGGATGGAGAGAGACAGTGTGATATAAAGAGACAGAGACAGGAGATACAGAGACAGAGAGAAAACAGAGAGATACACAGAGAGAGAGATAGAAAGAGAAAGAGAGATATAGAAACGAGGGGGGGAGAAAGAGAGAGACATGAGAAGAGCTCTGTTACCTTTTCATATAAGGACATTAATCCCATCATGAGAGCCTCATACTTCTGATCTCATCCAAACCCTGATTACTTCCCAAGGAATTCATCTCCAGATATCAATTAGGGAGTAGGGCCTCAACAGAGACAGAAAGAGAGTCAGAGAGACAGAGAGATACAGAGAGAGAGAGAGAGAGAGAGAGAGAGAGAGAGAGAAAGAAAGAGAGAGAGTGGTAATACAATATAAATTGCAAGGAAGACTACAATTCATTCCACTGCCCTCAGTTCCATATTATTTACATAACTCTTCCCACCAAATGCACACATGACTTAAGACTTGAAACTTCTTACAAAAATATCTATTTTTTAAAATCTTGTTATCAAAGACACCTAGCAGTAAAAAATCTGTTTTCTCCAGATAGCTGCTACAGTATACTCTCACCAAACAATAATAAAATAATCAAGCAAAATAAAAATCATAAAAACATTAAATTCTCTGGTATCAACCTGAAATGAATGAGAGTAGGATGCTGACAAAAAGTATTAAGAGAGCTCTATTTTTCATTTTGAATTTTCTTTAAAATGTATAACTCAAGTTTAGCAAAACAGGTCATTATGAAACTTCTTTATTCCCACCATCAAAACTATTTTCTTTACATTGTATATAAAGAACATTTCTACTTCTGAACACTTAATTGTGTTTTCTATGTCACTGTCTTTTTAAATCAAAATTTACTCCCCTCCTTAAACCTCTTTATTTAATGATTCCTGGAACCATGATTTTAAGTCAATCAGTTAATTTAAGTGATTCAAAGACACTTCAAGAAAAGTAATCTGGTTTCACCTTCAACCAAGTTCATAACTCATTTGATGACTAGAAAACAAACGTGTATAAACCATTTTGAATTATCTGGATATGATTAATTGTGCAAATATTTGAGGACCTAGACTTTCTTCAAATATCTTTCAAACATCTTCTTCAATTAAACTTGAAATGAAGGAAATGTTCCAGCTATTAAAGGCTCTTTTCATGTAAAAACATAATAATAGCAAAATGGGCTACCACGGTTTACATAAATTTGGAGATAATGTCTCAAAGCCAGAATGTAAAATCTTGGGCAGAACTTGCTTCTGCTGTGAGGAAAAAAAATAAAATAAAAGTTCCTTTTGAATTAAAAAAAAAAGGAGAATTTAGAGTCTAGATTTTTAGTTGGTCTACCTATTCTTGAACATCAAAAGCAGCTATGAGAATAATAAAAAGCAGTAAAGTTTGTCTTTGAAACTGATGAACTAATTGACACCAGACCCCAAAAATATACTCAGGATGAGCATGATGATTTGATGTTCGTTAGCGGGAAGTACAAATTCAGAAGCAGTTTGTCCTGTCTTGGTTAGTCAGGGCTGCAGTATAACAAAAAATACTCTAGAATTGGTGCACTGAACAACAAACATTTATTTCCTGCAGTTCTGGAGACTGAAAGTTCAAGATCAGAGTAACAGCATAGTTAAGTTCTTGATGAAGGTTATCTTTCTGGTTTACAGATGGCTACCTTCCCATCATATCCTCATATGGTAAAGAAGCAAGCTGTTATGTCCACTCTTCTTACAATGTCACTAATCCCATTGATGAGTGCTCCAGCCTCATGATTAAATTACCTCCCTCAAACTTCAATTCTTAATACCTTCATACTGGGGGGAATTGTCAGGATTTCAAAATATGAACTTCGGGGGGACACAAACATTTAGTCTATGACACGCTCTATAATTCTTACAACTGTCATATATGGTGATATTCCTATAGAATAATGATGCTTGTTAATTAGGAATATTATTTAGCATTTTCTAGTGAAAGTTATAATGATAAAGAGTATAGTTTGATAAATGTATATTGCATAGGTATACTGACAAAAGATTGAAAACCTGTAAAATTCCAAGACTACTACCCCAAATCTTCAGTGATTGTTAATATAGAGAATTGGATGCCACCATATCATATTAGACTCATAAATCATGGATTCCCAACTTGTAAATTATGCTACCCAATTGTTTTCTGAGCATTGTCTTCCTGATTTAAGCTTCAACAGAATGGGAAATAGTGCTGATTTGCAACTGCCTTTTCTTGTAGATAATATAAGGATTACAAAAATAACCCACTGAGGCATTTATATAGTACTTCATTCTCCAAGTCACTGCAAAAGTTTTCATTCAGTTTGATTATCTCAGTTCATTGCAAAAAAATGATATATATTCATGACCAGATTATGCTCATTTCATAGAATTAATAATAACTAGATGCCATTTAATATGAAGCCTCCAAGTTAGTTGTAGCTTAAAGAGGACATTTTAAATACTACAGTACAAGTTTCTATAAAGCAGCAAGTCAAACAGAGTGACTATGTGTTAGCAGTCAATTTAAGAAGGAAAGCTTTGTGAACTCCATTTGAACTTCCCTCCTCTAGTGGGTTGTCCCAGTCTCTGCAGCCACAAACTCTATTATTTCTCTTGGATTGTATTTTACAATTCCATGGCCATTCCTTCACTTCTCAAGTCTACTACTTTTCATTCTTTTCAGGGATTGACCTAGCAAACAAATATTTTAGTAGCCCTTTACTGAGCTGACAAAACTCCTTAAATTGATCATCTGTTGCATGATTTGTCCCACTTTCCAAAGGCTTTTCATTCGCACTCTCACATCCTGTAGCCTTCCATTCTGTGACCCTACACATGATTGTATTTCTTAGGGCTCTATCCTAAGGCTTCCTCTTTCTTTTCCCTTTTTCTCTAGGAAATCTAATCTATTTTGGCAATTTTGATTGTCATATATATGCCTGATAGTAACTCTTATTTTGATTTCCAGGATTACACAAACACACACACACACACACACACACACACACACACACACACACACACACACAGTGTACATATACCTCAAGTTTCATGCATACAAATTTTTGGTACCTTTGCTCTTAATTTAATTTTTAAAATTTTAATACTATTGGCATTTAACGGCTTACTAACCTTTGCCAGTAATCTAGTCCAGAAAACGATAAGCTCCTCGACACTAGTAATCTTATCCCTATCATCTCACTGTTTAAAAACATGTTTCAAACCCCACAATTAGCAATTTTAAAGACATATGCTAATCAATCTACATATTGCTTATTTTTTGCTAGAGTTTCTACTCTATTAGGGAAGGATAAGGCCCATATCTATTTAGTTTACCTCTCCCTACTGTACCAAGCAGGGTAATTGGGGTTCCTTTAAGCCAGACCCTACTCTAATTTGATTGCATTAGATATGAGTTTTTAAATCACCAAGAAATGAGATTTTTCAAAGGATTTCACAAACTGTATTTATATAGTACTTCATTCTCCTTTAACCTTTTTGACATCTTGCCAAATTTTATTTTCTTTTAAGGCACACTTTAAAAAAATAAAAGATACATTTTAGGTCTCACAAAGTTGGGTACTTAATTTTAAACTTCACTTTTATATCTTCCTAGGTATGTTATATTGGACATGTTATACAGTGATTGTGCTTCAATTTTCTTGTGTGTAAAAGTGAGGCAACATCTTACAAGGAAACTACATCAGAGTATTGCCATTAGGATTATTTATAGAAAACACTTGGAAAATTTTGGGTGCATAGTGATCACATAACAAATGCTGCATTAGTTGTCATCATTATCATCCTCTGTGTCATTATTATCAACATCATCATTTTCATTTTGAATACTGGTATAATTTATATTACTATTTTACTGCTTAAAATACTCAAAGAGAGTAGCCTTGTCTTGTCTTTGTATTGTCATGTATTTGTCATCAATCATTGCCACTACAATTTATCAGAAACTTGGTGAATTAAGAAACAAGTTTATTATGTCACGGTTCTATAGATTGTAAGTCCAATTCAGGTCTCATTTGGCTAAAATCAAGTTGTCAGTAGGGTTATTATTATTATTATTATTATTATTATTCTGAAGCCTCTTGGAACAATCTGTTCCATTTCTTTTTCAGCTTCTGGAGACTGCTCACATTCCTTGCTTGTCTTCCACTGCTCCCTCACCACAACCAGCATTCTATTCTCAAATATAGAAATTTTGTATGTCTCTGTCCTTTATTCTGTAGTCATTTCCTTTTCTCTGACTGAAGCCAAGAAATGTTCTCTGCTTTTAAAGACTCGTCTGAATAGATTGGATCCACTTAAATAACTCAGGATAATCCTTCCATTTCAAGATCTTTACTTTTTATCACATCTGCAAATTGTCTTTCATTTTGGGTATTGGGAAGTTGACATCTTTGCGGAGCCATTACACTGGCTACAACCCTTTATTTTCTACCACTCTCAATGGCATATGAGGTAGAAATCAGTGAAATTGCTAATGAAAATTTCTTGTATCTTTGCATCAATTTTTTTATTCTTACAATATAACCTAAAGATATTAAGATATTAATTGTATTCTTTATAGCAAGTTAATATCTTAGATATCACATACTTTTTAATGCCATAAGTTTCTTTGTCCTCTTTGATAGATAAAAACTTCACATGCTTATCATGTACAACATAATGTTTTGAAACATGTGTACATGATAGAATGTCAAAATTAAATCATTTTTTGTATTACTATAAGTATTACTCTAAGTATTACTTCACATACTTGTCATTGTAGTGAGAACACTTAAAACCTAATTTTAATGATTTTCAAGAATAAAATACATTGCTATTAATAGTGACCATGTTGCACAATGGTTCTTTTGAATGTATTGTTCCCATCAAACTAAAATTCTATGACCTTTGACCAATATCTCCCAATCCCCCAGACTCCATCAGACCCTGATAATCACTATTCTACTTTCTGATTCTATAAATTAGACATTTTCACACTCAAAATATAATGAGGTCAGGCAATATTTGTCTTCCTGAGTCAGTATATTTCACTTAACATAATGTCAATCCATGCAGTCACAAATGACAGAATTTTCCTCCTTTTTATGGCATAATAGCATTCCATTGTGTACATACTTACATATTCTTTATCTATCCATCCATTGACAGACATCAAAGTTGAGTCCATATGTTGAATATTGTGAGTAATGTTGCAATAAAAATGGGAGTACAGATTTATCTGTATTTATTTATTTTTTGAGTTGGAGTCTCACTCTGTCGCCCAGACTGGAGTGCAGTCACTTGTTCCCGGCCACTGCAGGCTCAACCTGCTGGGCTCTGGCGATCCTTCCATCTCAGCCTTCCAAGTAGCTGGAACTACAGGCGTGTGCTACCACACCCAGTGAGAGCCAAGTTGCCCAGGCAGGTCTCCAACCCGCGGGCTCAGGCAATTCACTCACCTCGGCCTCCCAAAGAGCAGGATTACAGGCTGAACCACTGAACCCGGTCAAGATTTATCTTTAACATATTGATTTTATATCCTTTAAGTATATACCCACTAGTGGGATTTCTGGATTATACAATAATTCCATTTTTAATTTTTTGAGAAATTTCAAAAATGTTTTCCATAATGGTTTCACTATTTTACATTCCCACCATCAGAGTGTCAGGGTTCTCTTTTTCCCATATCCTTACCAAAACTTGTTATCTTTGGTCTTTTTAGTAATGGCCATAGTATTCTTAGTTGGCAGGGATTTTTTTCTTCTTCTTCTTAGCACATTGATTGTATTATCCTAATCTCTCCTGGTCTGTGAAGTTTCTGAGGATAAATTTGTTGCTAGCTTTATTTTAACTTCCTTATATGTGATTTGCTCTTTTTATCTTGATGCTTTCAGAATCCTCCCTTTGTCTTTGATTTTTGACAGTTAGATTACAATATGTCTTGATGTAGTCTTCTTTGGATTAAATTTGATTGGAGACTTTTGACCTTTCTGTGCCTAAATATTTATATATTTCCCTTATTTAAAAAGTTTTCTGCTATTGTTTCTTTAAATAAAGATGTTCCCCTTTGTCTTTCTCGGCTATAACTCAAATATATGCTCCTTTGATGCTGTCCCCGAAATCCTGTAAAAATATATTCATTCTTTTTTATTATTTTCTTTTTCCCCCTTTGGTGATATATTTTCAAATAATCTGTTGTATAGTTTAAAAATTCTTCCTTCTGCTTGACTATTTTTGCTGTTAATGCTCTCTCTTATATTTTTTATTCCAGTCATTGCATTTTCAGCTCCAAAATTTGTATGTAATTCTGCATAATTATTTTTGTAATAAAGTGTTTTTATTATATTTTTAATTTGTGTTGTTTATTGTTTTCCTGATTTTATTGAATTGTTTCTCTATATTTTTTGAAGTTTGTTGAAATTCATTAAGATAATTATTTTGAATACTTTGTCTTGTTATAAATTCTTATTTTTTAGTGCCAGTTACTGGTACTTTGTTTTGCTCTTTTGGTGATGTTATTTCCCTCTGATTGTTCTTTATGCTTGTGGATATGCATTCTTATCTGCACATCTGAAGTAGTAGGAACTTATCCCAGTCTTTCTAGGTTGGCTGAAACCCTACATCTACAGTGACTGATCTAGTCCTGAACTGGGCCTTACCCTGAGTATGCATGAACTGCCTAGGTACTGAAATAGATCTAACCTTGGGTCCACTGGAATGCGCCTGGTACCTCAGTCCACTGAGGCTGACCTGGTGCGAAGTTGGTCCTTTATCCTGAATCTGTGGGGACATGCTTGTGTGCTGGGTCCGCAGGAGCTGACCTGGAACCTGACTCTACAGGGGTTCTTTTGGAGCCTTATTCCATGGGGACTAGCCTGGCACTGCGGTCTACTGCAATTGGCTTGAATCCTGAGTTCACTGGAGCCTGGGGCTGGTCTGGTGTTGAAGCAAGCAAACAAGTTGGGTTCATGAAAGACTGTCTGATACTTGGCATCAAGAGTGCTGAACTGGTGTCTGGTGCCATGCAGTCTGGCCTGAAGACTGGGTCTACAAGGATAAACCTTGTGGTTAGATGTGCAGATGTTGGCCTGGAGGATAGATTCATGAGGGTTGGCCTAAAACCCTGGATGTGCAAAGGCAGTCTTGAAGCCCAGATCTGTAGGGATCTGCCCAGCACTGGGGACTTCTACCCAGCATTGAGGATGAGACTGGACACTGGATCTGCTGTAATGTGAGCTGTAGAGTCCACACTGTGAAGTAGACTGCTGGGACTGGCCTATCACTGGGCAGGCCTGTAGCCTATATTCACAATGCAGGCCTGGTGCCTGTGCCCAGAGTGTTATCTTCACATTAAGGGATCCCCGATGTCTGGGGATTTGTGGGCTGACCTGGCTCTGGGCTTATCTTGAGCTTGGGGTCACTGGAGCTGGCCTGGAATCAGGCAGTTTCAAAGCTTATATCCACAAGGGCCCGCCTTGAGACCAAATCTGCAGATGCTGGCCTGATGACTAGGGCTATGGTGGCTTGGAGTCTGAATCTGTGTCTGTGGCAACTGACATGGCACTGTGGTATGCCAAAAGCTAAGGGCCACTGAAGCTAGCTGAGCATTAGAGTCAGTCTAGAGCCTGGGGTCACTAAGGTCACTTTGGTAGTGGGGCAGTGCCGGAAACTGAGTCTGCCAAAGCAAGACTGGAAATGAGACTGTGCAATCCAGAATGGCCCTGACGAAATCCTAGAGGCTCAGACTGTGAGTACTAAGCTGGATCTGGGTTTGTGGAAACCGGGCTGTGCAGAGCTTTACTGGGATAGGCCTGATATTGAGGTTAGGTAAAGTTTAATGCTCACTTCCCTTTCTTTTCCCTGAGGGGAGAGTATCTCTCTCCATGCTGGCTGCCTGGGGTTGGGGAAGGGGTGACAAAGGCAATATAAAATTGTTCTTTCTACTTTCTTCATTGTCTTATTTTTATGCTATACCAGGTACAGTAATCTCTCACCTAGTTTCCTTATCTCTTGTGAAGGTGTTGTCATGCATGGATAGTTGTTCAAATTTATGTTTCCGATTGGAAAATGAACACTGAGAATTGCCATTCACCAGCTTATTAATGTCATGTATTTTTTTTTCTATGTGCATAAACAATCTTTTGAGCAAAAGCAATTCAGTTCAAAAGACCATGTATTATTGATAACGTGCAAAAAGAATTACCTTTAAATATTAAATTGTCACCAATATGCATTAATACTGAAAGAAGTTCACAAATTCTTCATTGAATTGCAAATTTAACCTCTCTGGCCAATGTTTTCTGATAAGAAGCCACCTGGAAGCCATTATGTTGAGACCAGGGAACTGATGGCAGTTTAAATGGGGAGGGATTTTCTTCAGGGGATGAGATTAGGTTGGTGATATTTTAGGCTGGGGAATACATGAGTGCTATTTTCAGTTAATTAACACCTTTCTCTTTTTGTTGTTAGGGCTGCTTTTTTATGATTATTACTGAGAATGGAGAGGGTGAACCTATATTAATAAAGACAAGAAGGATAGAGATAGATTAATAAACAACTAAAATGAAGCTACGTGCATATTAGCAGAAAAATTGTGGAAGATTAAGCATAGCATTTTATAGATTCTATAAACAACAGCAAAAGTTATAATGATAACATTTTTCCTATTTTCTACACTCTTCTTAAACTAAGTATTCATATGGAAAAAACAGTTTCTAGATAATAAAGGGATATCTCTTTCCATGTCTTAGTAGCTCATTGCTCTGTGGGTGCAGTTATTATTCTTTAATTTTATTGAAATTTAAATGTTTCTGACATGTTGAACCTAGGTTGACATTTTCTGGTTTTTCTAAAAAGAAATGTAAAAGTGATACATAAATGCAATCTCACTATAAAATTTTTATGCAATATATAATTATAGAGAATGAAAGTTTAAAGTATTTTATGACTCTGGTCTGTCACATTTCTAACCTCCCCACAGATAGATTCAGGGTTAATATTTTGGCAGACATACACACACATATATTGCCCAGATATTTAATTTAAATATAGATTGTTCACATTATATTGTCTTTTACATGTCCTTTTCTGTATAACTACCTTACAAATTTTCCCTGTTAGTACATGGAGGCCTTGGTATTTCTTTTTATGACTAGCACAGCATTCATAGTAAATATAAAATATAAATTATCTGTCCAATTCTTTTTGATAAATTTTTAAGTTGTTTCTAAATGCTTGCTTCTTCAGATTATGTGGTAATAAGTACATTTTGAATTCATATCTTTATGTGTAGAAGTAGTTATTAGTGCAGATCAATTTCTAAGAGAGGGTTTCTGTCAAATGTGTTTTTCAGTACTACATATTACTTGGTTATGGTGGTATTCAAGTATTATAGTGTGTGATATTCTTCCATATTTCTTTAATAATTACTATTCCTATTCAGTAGTGCATATAACTTTAATGCCAAATTTTCCTCAATCTAAAAATTGTTAGATCTTTGTATTTGTAATATAAGAAATAAATATATAATGCAAATCAATGTTATAATGACATACTTTCACTTAAAGTTGAAGCAATAATTAGTTATCTTTTCTTATTATCTTTATTTATTTAATAATTGCTTATAAAATGAATACTTGTTATATACCATATTAGGAACAAAATTGTGAACAAAAGAGGTAAAACATCTTGTTTCCTTCAAGGTTGCATTCTAGAGGGAAAGAGTTAAGAAAGAAAGATAAAGGAAAGAAAGAAAGAGAGAGAGAGAGAAATGGAGCATATGTCAGTGAAAGGAGGGCATATTGCCATTTTAAATACCAAAGTAAATATTTAATTTATAGATGACATTCAAGTAAAAAGCTTAAGGAGTCATGCAATTACCCCTAAGAAAGTTTTTCAAGCTGAGGACTTGAGGTAGATATGTGCTTGATGTGGTTATAGATCATTAAGGTTGTCAAAGTGACAGGAAAAAGTGAGCTTGGAATTAACTAGGTAGCAGGAGTAGGACCATGCACATCCTATTAGGCCATCATAAGAATCTTGATTTTATTTCCTAATCATATGAGAAGCCTATGGAGAAATTAAGTAACAACATAAATTACATGATTAAAGGCTCACACTGAATTCAGAATTGAAAATGGACCATGAAAGATTTGATTATAAGTAATGAGAACAGTATCAGTATGTTGTATTTTTTTAATGATGACATGATGATGGCTATTTTCAAAGCGATAGACCCATAGTAAGAAATATTTCTATTCTAGATATATGGTGAAGGGAGAGCTTCCCAAATTTGTTGATGTACTGAAGCAAAATATGAACAAAATAAAAGTGGAAGAACTCAGTAATGACTTATATGTGTGTTGGACAGAGAAAATGGAAAATATAGAATTTGAGGAGGAAGGAGAAGTTGTGCAGAGGAAAAGTGTGAAACAGGAATTAGTAAACACTGAATTTTTTTGAACATGTTATTTACGAGTTGTCTGATAGAGGTGGAAATGTTTAGAATGCTATGAAATATTCAAGACATAAGTTCAGAGAAGTGTTGCCTAAAGACATACTTTTGGGAAATAAATGTCATTTAAATCAATACAACTGAACGAGCAAGAGTGGAAAAGAACAGTTCCAGCAATTGAGTGTTGGAGCCTCCCAGTCATTAGTAGTTTGTGGTAGCACAGTAGTGGTAGCTGTATAGCTGTATCCAAAAAAGCAAGGAAAACTGAGAAAGAGCTAATGAAGTAGAATGAAAATTAGAAGACATCTTGAAGCCAAGTGACAAAGACATTTCCAGGAAGAAAGAGTGTCTAAATTAATAAGATAGTAAGACCCATATAAAAAGTCAAGTAGGATGAGAATAGAGAAGTAAAGACTGAACAGAAGACATAATTACCATTGGTGATTTGGACAAGAACAGTTTATGCAGTTTGTGATGTGAAATTCTGATTAAGGTAGCAGAAATAACAGCATGCTCCTATGTTGATAGAAATCATCCATTAGAGTGAAAAAAATATAATAATCTGAGAGGAAAATTATGAGGAGATAACTTTGACTAAAGATTATGTCATCCAGCACTTTGGTATTCAAAGCGTGATCCTTGGACAAACACTTTTGGCACCGTATAAGAATCTGGTAGGAGGGTAGGAATACAGACTCTGGGGTCTCTGTTCCTCACATTCTGAATCAGAGTTTCCATTTTATCAAAATCTCCATATGCATTTTAAAGACTGTTAAAGTAATTTCCTGATAAGGGTGCACGGTACATGGGGGTTTTGAATATATTACATAAGACAAAATCAGACATCAGTGAACTATTTAATAGTATTTTAATCATGGGACATAACTTATTCCAAATTCAACCAAAAAGCTAATTTTGTTAGAAAAGTTAAGAAAGAAGAAATGGAGAGGAATGTGAAATATGAGATTTTTAGTGTTCTGCCTCATAACAATAATGTGAGTTATTTTCTCTTTTTGGAATATTATTTTATTCCACTGCTTTTCCTCAGAAATGGCTTCCCAGATTCGCCTCCATCTTCTACACCAGATTTCCTTCAGTCACCTTAAGTTTTATTAGTACAAAACAATTCACCTTAGTAGCCCTAATCAAAAGAAGGATTGGACTCTGAAGAATTGTGGGGTACCCTGGGATCCTTTTATATGGGTTCTTTGACATTTTTGCAAACTGACTGTAGCCCTATGTTTTTATTTAGTATACTAGGAGAAAAAAAGTTTTCTTGTTAAAAGCATATACTAACACGGGTTCACTTACTAAATCACTTCTATATGTCAAAATAAAGTTAAGAGTATGACAAACAGGCACAATGTTTACTACTTTTGTATACCTCTTGTGTTTTCATTAGTAATTTTTCTTTATTTTGTAATTTTCCCAAATCTGATTATTTCTTGCAGGGCATATTAAGGAGTTTAAACTGTTAATATGATATTCCTTTTCTGAGTGGTAAGTAATGCTTGCATTTATTTCATTGTTTTTCAAGTTTAATATTCAAATTTATATTATTAGAAATCATTAAAAAACCTTGACATTTTAAAATGCAATTAAATACTTTCACAGTAAAAGAGAAGTTTACTAGTATAACGTGGTGACTGTAATATCATAATTTTAAAAATTACCATCAAAATAAATGACACATCTATTAGAATGGCTGAAATTCTTTTTTAAATGGCATTGCCAATTGTTACTAAGAATTTAGAATTGTTGAAACTTTGATATATTCCTGGTAGGAATGCAAAATAATATAGGCATTTATAAAGTTAAATATTCATTTACCTTAGCATGCAACAATTCCAATTCAAAGTATTTACCCTGGAGAAATAATATATGTCCTCACAAAGACTCCTATAAACTGTTTATAAGAGCTTTAGTCATAATCACTAAAGAGGATACAAGCTAAATGTCCAGCTAATTATGAGTCAAAAAAATTATGATACAACCTTACAATAGAATATGAACAAATAAGTATTACGTGCAACTATATAGAACTCAAAATCATAATGCTAAATGAAAGAAGATGGATGTGAAGAACTGTAGCCTGAATGATTCTATTTACATACTAATGTGGAAGATGCAAAATTAAAGGCATAAGAACCATATTAGTGGTTCCAGGGAGTAAGGGTGGAGAGTGAAGGAGAGGAAATTGACAACCAATATGCCCAAGGGAATTTTAGGTATGTGTATTAAATACATATTTAAACCAATCAAACTACACAGTTAAATAGGGCATATAATACTGTATGTAAATTAGACCTCAATAAATCTGACTTCTAAAAAATGAAAAGCTGCAGTATTTCATTTTTTAAATTTTGCTGACTTCAGACTTTAAGTTGATGTGTCTGTTTAATCCCACTACAAAGGTCTTCAAAAGAGATAGGTTTGGCTAAAAAGAAGCTTTGTTATTTTCTTGCACAAGCTCCTCATCTCTGATTCTGATTCTCACACGATGTTTGGGATTTGATCATGTCAATGAAAATGAGACAATTCACGTTTTATCTAATTAGTTCAGTGATGTTTTGTGGACACTTATATTTCTTCATGTAACTTCTTGCAGAACTGGTTTTGTTTATTTATCAGTTCTAATAATAATTAATAAATATAGTGTATATAAGTGTCTAGCTGAGTACATAGGAGGTCTTAGCATTAATAAATGTAAATTATTATTCTTATTACTACTGTATTCTAGCAATTTATTGTGCAATCAATTATTCTACCATTTAACATGTATAAAAAATATAGGCTTTGTGAGAGGAGGCACGATGATAAAATAGTTTCCTCAAAGTCTAACATGGTGCTGTACAAGAAGATATAGATATTTCTAAAATAAATAGCTAAGAATTGATAAGGTCACAAATAAACAAATAAACAAAGAAACAGAATATATCAATAGTGTTAATTTTAAATGGATAATAGAAAGGAAATTGTCACGAATTCTTATTTTTTATTTGTGCCTCATTGAAAATACAAACTAGACAGAAAGCAGAAGAAAGCTGCTAAAAGTCATTTAAAAAATTGTCATATAGAAATCCATGTTATTATTGGCTATAGGACTTTTTATCGTTTTCCTAAGTGAAAAGATGCCATATTTATTTCAAGGACTGAAATAATACTCGACCCAATACATTCACATTGTCTTTTTACTAATACTGTCACTAGGATAGCAGGATTCATTCTTACAAATGATTTTTCCTTCACTTAGAACATACTCTGAGATGTCGCTTCTGAATAATGTGGGGAGAAGGCTGTACCTTACATAAACTTAAATAAGATGATAACAGCAGCTTTGTTGACTTGATTTTCTCTACTTCATCATGACCTTTGCCCATCTGGTATCTATGGCAGATGTCTGAAGTTGCCCCTTAATTTGGTCTGACCCATTAATCATCCTCAGTGACTTAACCTAACCTGGTTTCTGTAGCTGTCAAGTCCCAGTCTCTTACACATCTTGCCTCCCTTGTTGGTACACCTACTGCAATGAACCCAGTAACATACTCATTCATGCTCAAGTCCATGCCCACCCTACTTAGGAGTAGAATAAATCTTGGGGTCAACTTGATCTGACCCAATGTTGCCTATAGGCTGATCTGTGGATATACACAGATAGATACTGGGAAAGTTAGTAGGCAGATGTCCTAAAAGTCTAAATGGTAGACAAACATACAAGAAGTTTTCTCTGCCTGTAAATTTTACTAGTCACTTGTCTAGGACCATTGCATACTCCTGAGCTTCAACTCAAAGAGAAAAACGGTGGTCCAAATTATTGCAATTTGAATATTTTTACTCTCCCCTTTCCCACTTTTTCTCTCATTTTCACAATTCCCAGTCTCAGTAGAGACTTTCTTTTTTGTTTTTATTAAAGTTTATTATTATTTTTTAAATTCTCCATGCATTCTTATGAAAAGCAGAGCTCATAGTGTCGTTGTCACAGGGAGAAATTCATTTTCTCTAGAAAGGAAGAAGATTCTAGGAGATTGTTTTCAGGTTTTGCTCCTGGCAACTTAACAGAAACTTGGGGATAAAAGCCAAAGGTCATTTAAATATTTTAAATATTTTCCTTCAAGGCAACAATCTGGGTAAGGTTAGTGGCTCCCTGAAACATTGCATTAAGCATGTTAAAAAGTAAATACACTTTTGGAGTTATTATCAAAAATTGGTTACTTACTTCAATGTGCATAAGGGTGTCTCCTATGTTTTCTTCTAAAATTCTTATAGTTTGAGGTTTTACATTTATGTCTTTGATTCGTTGAGAGTTCATTTTTGTATGTGAAAATAGGTTGGTGTCCTGTTACCTTCCTCTGCATGTGATCAGCCAGTTTTACCAGCACCATTTGCTGAATAAGGTCTCCTCTCCCAATGGTTGTTATTAATGACTTTGTCAAAGATGAGTTGATTGAGAGATCGAATTTTTGCTTCTGGAATCTCTATCCTGTTCCATTGGTCTATATGTCTATTCTTGTACCAATACCAGACTGTTTTGCTTATTGTAGCCTTATAGTGAAGTTTAAAGTCTGGAAGTGTGATACCTCTGACTTTGTTTACTTTGCTGAGGATTGTTTTGGCTATTCATGCTCTTTTTTTACCCATATGAATTGCTGTATTGTCATTTCCAGGTCTGAGAACAATGATGTTAGTAATGTGATGGACTTGCATTGAATCTGTAGAGTGCCTTGGGTAGGATGGACATCTTGACAATATTGATTCTTCCACTCCATGAGCATGAAATGTTTTTTCATTTATTTGTGTCCTCTTTTATTTATTTGAGCAGTGTTTTGTAAATTTAAAAAATTTTTTTAAAGGTCTTTCACTTCTCTGGTTAGGAAGATTCCGAAGTATTTCATTTATGTTGTTGTTGTTGCTGTTGTGAATGGGATTGTGCTTTCTGTTTGGTTCTCTGCCTGCTTTCTGTTGGTGTATAGAAATGTAACTGTCTTTTGCAAGTTGATTTTGTACCCCAAGACTTTGCCAAAGTCATTTAACAGTACAAGGAAGTTCTTGATGCACTCCCATGTGTTTTCAAGGTATAGGATTAAATTACCTACTAAGAAGCATAGCTTAACTTCTTCTTTCCCTACCCCTGATTTCCTTCTCTTGCCTAATTGTTCTAACCAGGACTTCTAACACTGTGTTTAACAGGAGGGGTGAGAGATAAGAGGTATACCTAATCCTGAATTGTATCCCATGTCTTTAAAATTATATATATATTTATATATATATAAATTATACATATAATATAATTTAATATATAATATAATAATATATAAAGCATTTCAGTTTGGTAAGGTTCCAGTTGTCTATGGGACCTTATCAAACTGAAATGCTTTTGCACAGCAAAAGAAACCATCAAGAGAGTGAAAAGAGAATCCACAAAATGGGGGAAAATTTTGCTAGCTATGTATCTGACAAAAGTCTAATATCCAGGATTTACAAGGAACTCAAGCTGAAAGGAAAAAAAATGAAACAAACTAACAAAAAACAACCCTATTAAAAAAAAGGGCAGAGGACATGAAGAGAAACTTCTCAAAAGAAGACATATGAACAGCCAACAGATACATTAAAAAAAATGCTCACTAATAATCAGAGAAATGCAAATCAAAACCGCACTGAGATTACACCTTACAGGAGTAAGGATAGCCATCATTAAAGAAATCAGAAAACAATACATGCTGGCATGGGTATGGAGAAAAGAGGTCACTCCTACACTGTTGGTGGGAGTGCAAACAAGTCCAACCTCTATGAAAAATAGTGTGAGCTGGGCTCG
The DNA here is from genome assembly GCF_000164805.1 of Carlito syrichta. Classification (NCBI taxonomy): domain Eukaryota; kingdom Metazoa; phylum Chordata; class Mammalia; order Primates; family Tarsiidae; genus Carlito; species Carlito syrichta. The sequence continues at coordinate 930,047 of NW_007247378.1, forward strand.
GTGGCTCAGCCTGTAATCCCATGCCTTGGGAGGCTGAGGTGAGTGGACTGCCTGAGCCCGCAGGTTCCAGACCCGCCTGGGCAACTTGGCAAGACCCCCATCTCTACAATAAATCAAAATGAGCCGGGCATGATAGCGCGTGCCTGTAGTTCTGGCTACTTGGAAGGCTGAGGCGGAAGGATCGCCGGATTCCAGCAGGTCAAGGCTGCAGTGGCCGGAAGCAGCCACTGCACTCCAGTCTCCAGTCTGGGTGACAGAGTGAGACTCCAACTCAAAAAAAGAAGAAAAATAGTGTGATGATACATAGGGGAACTGGAAACTGACCTTTCATACCATCCATCAATCTCCCTTTTGGGACTATTTCTGGAGGAGCATAAATTGTTCTACAAAAGAGATACGTGCACAAACATGCTCATTATTAATTATACTACTCACAATAGTAAAAACATGGAACCAACCCTACTTCCAATCAAAAGTAATCTAGATAAAGAAAATGTGGTACATATACATAATGGAATACTACACAGCCATAAAGAAGGACAAAAAAATGGAATTCTATGAAAACTGGATAGAATTAGAGATAATAATTCATAGTGATCTATCACAGAAACAAAGAACCCAAAACCACATGTTCTCACTCACAAGTGGAATCTAAACATTACTCACAACAGCACAAAGAAGGGATCGGCAGCTGTGGGATACTGCTAGGGGAGGGAAGGGAGGACACATAGCAAACTACAGGGAGCCTGATACTAAACAAGGGGAAGTAAGGACCAGATGGAGATCCAAACTTCACCTGTACATAGATTACATATATATCTAATCCTGAGTTTTACCCCACATCTTTAAAATAAAAGTAGTTCAAAAAAGTAATTACAGTATTGACTTTAAAATAAATTATTCATTCCTTCTGTAGTGAGTCATATTCTAACTCTATGCAGAGACATTTCTTAGAATGACTAGGGTAAACGTCATATACTGAAGGAGTGGGAAGAAGGGCGGGGAGGGATATTAAAAAAATAAGTTCCCAGTTCTACCCCCACTGCCTTTGTATATTTTCTTGATAGCGTTCATCATATGCTATATTGTGGTGTTTGTTTATGCATTCACTTACTTATAGTCCGTTTCCTTCACTGGAATATAAACTACACAATATAAGTGGTTTTACTTTGTTCATCACTCTAGCCACGGTGTCTATGTCTGTATCTGGCAACGACCAAGTAACTTTATAACTAATAAACGAACAGAGAATAGTAAATAGATTAAGTAGCTTTAAAAGCTGTCATAGAAAACTGACAGCAATTTTGGAATCTCAAGATAAATTCTATTTGTGTTTGTTTCTTAGTCCAGTGACTCAATGAAACTCATGGCTTACTTTACTCATTCTTTCTACTTAGTCAGTCCCCTGCTTATATCACACTTCTGGTATGCTTTCTGAAGTTCATACTTTCAACACCCGTGTAATTTCTGCATATTGTATTCTGTGTGCCTTTCATCACTTCAGCAATTTTTTTTTTCCTTTTACCCATGTTTCTTTCTTATTTTTGCAATGTTGCAAAACACTTCTCTTGGTTTGATTTTATTCATTGCTATTCAAAATAAAGACCTCGGTTTGAATCCATACTAGACCACATGTCACTGACCCTCTATTCATGGCTATATTTTGGTCAGGTGTCAAACCATGGTCCAATTGGCAGTGACTAAATCATCAGGCAGGCTAAGCAATACGAAGTATAGTGACACATAAAAAAAGAACTTATAATAGTGCTAGTCAGTAAGAGAGCCTCCTAAGTGTTGTTATCATTAAGTGTTGTTATCATAAAATTGTTGACTTAAAGTAAAATAAGATGAAATAAAATAATTATTGGCATTAATTTAACAGATTTCAATAATTGTATTAAAATTGTGACATATGTTTACTTATGCACTGGTTAGCACAATGCATTATATTAGTAGATTTTCTATTATTAAAACATGCTGACATTCTTAGGATAAGCTTTGCTGTAAGTGCATTGTATTATTCTTTGAATATACTACTGAATTATTTTCACTACTCTATTATTTTAAATATTTATGTGAATATTTATATGATTGCTCTTATTTGTGTTGCAAAGTCAGTCTACATAATTAAGATTATTTTAATTTAAAAAATGGGGAACTTTTCCTCTTCTAATAATAAGTTTCTGTTACTTAGAAGTTTGAAAGGACTCAACAGTTAAGTTTTCCAAAGACGTTCACTTGTTGGAAAATTTTCTAAATTTTTTCTATGGCTACTATTCTGTTTATATTATCTACTTGTTGTATGAGTTTATTTGGTATTTATTCTGTCAAAGGGAAAAAGTAGATGTGATATCAGAAAAATGCTTATGATTTTTTTTTTTTTTTAGTTGGTGTCTCACTCTGTCACCCAGACTGGAGTGCAGTGGCCGCTGCTGGCCACCGCAGCCTTGACCTGAGGGGCTCCGGCGGTCCTTCCGCCTCAGCCTTCCAAGTACCCGGAACTACAGGCACGCGCTACCACACCCAGCTAATTTTTGATTTGTTGTAGAGATGAGGTTTCGCCTGTCCAGGCGGGTCTGAACCCACAGGCTCAGGCAATCCACTCACCTCAGCCTCCCAAAGGCAGGGGATTACAGGCTGAGCCACCGAGCCCGGCTAATGCTTATGATTTAAAGACCCAATCCCACTGAATTACATGTGCTTGAGTCAATATTAGCATTTCAATATATGTGTCATACTTTGCAGAATTGCTGAGTTGTAGGGTACAAGTGAGTATTTCATATATCAGTTGGTTACATACAGGTGAAGTTTGGGCTTCTATCTGGCCCTCACTATTCCTAGTAGTGGATCAGGTACTCACTGTTGTCATATGTTCCCTGCTCTCCCCCTCCATCCCCTAGCAGTGCCCAGTGATTGCCAATCCCACCCTTGTACTAATGTGACTAGTGTTCAGGGCCCGCTTGTGTGGTATTCATTTTTTTGTTTCTGTGACAGTTCATTTAGTAGGATGGTCCCCAACTGCATCCAAGTTGCTGTGAAGGCCATGATTTTGTTCCTTTTTATGGTTGTATAATATTCTATCATGCGTATTTACCAATTTCTTTATCCAGTTCACTCTCTATGGGTATCAGGGTTCCATGTTTCTGCTAACATGAATGGAGTGGGAAATAAACATACATGTGTAGGTGTCTTTTTGCAGAATGATTTAAAATCCTCCAGGTATATTCCCAGGAAAGGGATTGCTGGATCATATGGAAGATCAATTTTTGCTTCTTGGAGAAATCGCCCCACTGCTTTTCACAGAGATTGAATTAGCTTACATTCCCACCAACAGTGTAGAAGTGTTCCTTTTTCTCTTCAGTTGTACCAGAACCCATTGTTTTTGACTTATTGATGATAGCCATTCTTACAACGATTAGGTGGTATCTCATTGTAGTTTTATTTCCATTTCTCTTATGATTAGTAAGTCTGAGCAATTTTTCATTTGTTTGTTGGCTGCTTATATGTCATCTTTTGAGAAGTGTCTGTTCATGTCCTTTGCTTGCTTTTTATTGGAGTTGTTTGTTTCTTTCCTTTAAATTTGTTTGAGTTCCTTATAGATCTCAAAGGTTGTTAGACCTTTGTCAGATACATAATTTGCAAATATTTTTCCCCATTCTGTGGGTTGTAACATTTCATTTTGGGGACTTTATCATAAATTCATTGCCTACTCTGATGTCCAGAAGAGTGTTTCTTATGTTTTCTTCCAAGATTCTTATAATTTGAGGTTTTATATTTAGTTCCTTGACTCATTTTGAGTTTATTTTTTTATATGGTGATATGTAGAATCCAGTTTCATTCTTTAGCCAGTTTTCCCAGCACACTTTGCTAAATATGGTTTCCTTTCCCAAATGATTGTTATCAGTGGCTGTGTCAAAGACAAATTTGTTGAGGGACTGTGATTTTTACTTTCAGAATATCTGTCCTGTTCCATTGGTCTATGTGCCTATTCTTGCACCAATATCATACCATCTTGATTACTGTAGTCTTGTCATACAGTTTAAAGTCTGATACCTTCTGCTTTGTTCCTTTTGCTGAGGATTGTTTTGGCTATTTGTGCTTTTTTCGGTTTCCATATGAATTTTGGTATTGTTGTTTCCAGGTTTGTGACAAATAATTTGATAATCTGGTGGGCATTGCATTGAATTTGTAGATTGCCTTCAGTAGGAAAGACATCTTGAAAATATTGATTCCAGGTATAAGGGTATACAGTTTTAGTTATATAGAATGAAATAGTTCTAGAGATCTAATGCCAAGCATAGTAAAGATAATAATACTGTATTGTATATACATTTTTTAAGACAGTAGATCTTAACACAAAGTGCACCTTTGTTTTATTAGCTTAATTAAGGTCATAATTTCACAATATTTATGTATATTAAAACATGAAAGTATATATCAGTAACGTTATTTTAAAACAAATGTAACAATACATTTATATATAATTTTAGATGACCATAGATGAAATTATGCAATATATTTTGAATGATATGTTTAGATTTAACATAGTCATATGTCATATTGTTACTATCTCAGAGATAATTCATTAATGTTCTCAACATGTGTGTAATAAAATATTCAAGATTTTCTTAGTGTCCAAGTTTTTGTTCTTATTTTATTTTCTCTCAGACATTCCCATGTCATATAATCACAGGAGAGAGGCATAACCTTTGATGAAACATCACAGCATAAGTTACAGAGTCACTGGAACATTGTATTGTTAGGATCTCTGGGCTAATAAAAGAATAATTGTCAATCCTCAAAAAACTTGATACAGGCCTGATGTGCCGACTGGCCCAAAAGACTCAATTATTTATGTAAAACACAAGAGGAACAGCTTGTCTGTAAATAATAGTGGACACTCATACATAGAACAAATTTAACATTATTAGTCAAGAGAAAATTCAGAAAATGTTTAAAATATCTTAAGAAAGGTATAATTACAAAGACTGAAAATTAGGCATATATAATCACTTAAACCTATGTAGCTATTTCTTATAAAACATATTATACATGATGTTGGAAGAAAATTTAAAAAGGGATTGACTACTGGGAAACTGTCAGGGAATGGATGTGGGATTAGCAGTTGAGGGAAACTGCTAGGGGTAGAAGGGGCGTACCTCATCAACAAGGATACCTGCATAATCAACATTTGTATACCTAACCCTGAATTGTACCCCACATCTTTATAATTTAAACAAACGCTAAAAAAAAGAAAGAAAATAAATATCTTGAATTTGAGTGAAACAAAAGAATTGGGTGAATATTTTTGAAAAAAAACAAATATTGATACAATTATAAAATAATTTAAATGATATTTTAATACTATCAAAATCAATAATTGAAGGTCATGAAAGGAAAAGGCTATTAACAGCTTGTAATTACTAACTAAACATTTTCAAGAAGAAAAGAATATTTTTGAACATTATTGTAAAAGTCTAGAAAAATATCAAATCTCAATATATGCCTGTTTATAATATTGAATATTGGATTTCTGAATATTCTGCATTTTTTTCAAGTACTCATATTTCTGACAGATGATGAGTCAAAACCCAGGATTCTCATGAGAAAGACTTCTAAACAAACTCTTCTTTCTATGTGAAAGGTCATATTGAACACTCAATTGCATTTCCTTTGTGGTTCAAGGATGTGAGTGTTCATATCTGTTGCAGATATACCAGTATCCAGAGTACTTCCCGCTCTAATAATGAAAAACCCTGAACCAAAATATAGGCCTTGTAAACCAGGATAGTTAAAAGAGAAAGGGCGAGGGGGAAGAGATGGAGGGAGGAAAGAGGGAGAGAAAGAGACACAAGAAGACATGGGGGGTGTGGAGAGAGAGAGAAAGAAAGGAGAAAGGGAGGGAAGGAGGGAGATAAGGAGGGAGGAAAGGAGGGAGAGGCGGAGGGAGGGAGGAAGAGAGAGAGAGAGAGAGAGATCCTGTTTAAATTGTTGCTAAAGCAAATATAAAACCAAAAAAAATCTGAAGAAAAAGTAAACACCACAACAGCAAATCAGAGACTGGTCAGATTACTGACTACTTAGAAAATTGTCACTTTATAACATTGAAGCAGTCCAAATGCCCCATTATCAGAACCAGGGAACACATTTTGAAATAGATTTTGGACTTAAATATAAAGGAAAGAGCTAGATCTTTTTCACTCTCTTCTTATAGTCAGGATCAGTCCATGAAAATCAGGGGCAAGACAGCTCCCACAGGCAGCTATGATATGAAGGAGGATGCTGAGAGGTGCGTAGATTCCAACTGGAAAAAAATGCGCATGCGCCCACATTAATATAATAGTATACTTTTTAAAAGCCACTGTAAACCAGTCACATAATAGGGTATTTAATATTTATATCCATTCATTTTTATCTGAGGTCGCTGGAACAGAGATCGGAGTTATTATTACATCAAGACCCACATCTGTTCCCTACATCTTGATCTTTTTCCTTCTTGGATGATACAATTATAGCTAGATGTTATCTTGCTTGTAAGGTGGTTCCAGCATAGAAAAGGAACACTAAAATTATAAACCTGGAGTTTATATAAGCCAACACCCCACAAACTGCCTTTACTTCATGAGATAGTGATATGATGGAGTCTGAAGATGATCGCATATTTACCTACATGTTAGCAATGCACATTTAACTTCACGCATTTAACTACAATTGAAATACCATGAGGAAAAACATATTTGAAACTTGTATAACATAAATTTAGAAAGAAAAAACTATACTCCTTTTTCACATGTATACAATAATTATTAGATTTCAACTCAACAAACTTTTACAAAGTGCGTGTTTGTAAACGGAATTCACTAGAATTTATTTTGTTCTGATAAGACAAAAATTCTTTTTTTTTTTTTGAGTTGGAGTCTCACTCTGTCACCCAGACTGGAGTGCAGTGGCCGCTCCTGGCCACCGCAGCCTCGACCTGGTGGGCTCCAGCGATTCTTCCGCCTCAGCCTTCCAAATAGCCGGAACTACAGGTGGACACTACCACACCCGGCAAATTTTTTTGATTTATTGTAGAGATGAGGTTTTGCCAAGTTTCCCGGGTGGGTCTCAAACCCGGGGCTCAGGCAATCCACTCACTTCAGCCTCCCAAAGCTTAGGATTATAGGCTGAGCCACCCAGCCCGGCTAAGACAAAAATTCTTAATTTCAAAATGCAATATAGTGTTTGTTCCTCAGCAATTTTGTGAGGAGAAAGGACCTTACAAACACTCACTCTAATTTATTTACTCTAGTACAGTGATAATTACAGGTAATATACATTGCTAAAAACTACATTGAATGAAGTACTGAAGTGGACTATTTTAGCTTTCTGCATTGAAGTATCTTCTGTGACTTGATGCATTGGTAAAAATGTATAGAACTTAAAATTATTTCTAAATGCAATATAATCTGTTTGTAAATTAAGTTAATGCTTTGAAGAGGTTGAAAGCATATTTTCAAATTCCTTTTAAACACAATGAAAATATGTACACATTCAACTATAACAGAAACTTAGACCATGTCTATATAAGCTTGAATCTTTGGGTATTTATTTAGTTTACCAATGCGATTCATGTGCACATATGGCCTTGTAAATATGTTTTGGTGTTTTTCAAACATTCTGGCATAAGCGTTAAAATAATTAGCTATTTTAAGAATCAGATACTTTATTTCTTTGTAATAGGCTTTTTTAGACCGTTTTAGGAATTACAACAAAATTAAGTATAAAGTACAAATATTATCCATATTTTCCTAGATATTTTATTTAAAGAATGAATTTCATAGAAATTGTTTTAATATTTACTTTTATGATAATAGACGAATACAAAGCAGTGTCTTTTTAAATTAACTAGTAGAAATATATACACTTAAGTGACCTAGATTTAATTTTAGCTCCTACAGTCTGTGAAAAACAGTTGTCTAAGTGAAAGGGTTTCACATAAAGAATAATGACAATGACATACAAGTTATACATATTTGGATGTGCTACATGAGTAGCAAATGTCTGAGCAATGAAAACCTCAAAACTAGGAGCATAATTATGATTTTTAAAGTAATAATTTTAGTTCAGTTCTTGACGATTTCTGCTGTAATTTATGCATTTAGCACCTAGTCATTTTAAATGGGAATATTCAGAAACTGAAGAGGAACAATCGCATGTCGATTTTGGATATTATCCAGAAGCTAAAGTGACTAGATAACAGAAAAAATTGCTTTGGTTGCCTGAACAAAAAGTTTCTTTGTCCATCCAGGTGTCAGTAAGCACTCAATTAAATAAATTTAAAAATAGAGAAAGGTTATTTTCCTTCTCTCCACAGAAGGAAAGGAAAAATGAATTTGACTATCTATGAACAAATTATTCGAAAAATTCTGACAGCACACACTGGTGCTTCAAGTTAGACTCATTAATTTCAGGAAATTATTCATAGTGTTTCTTTAATCAAAAGTATAAGAAAAGTGAGTATATAACCAGTTTCAATTTTAATTTGGTTTCATATGCTCATGATACAGTGCCAGCTGGATCAGGTTTTCTGGTTAAATTGTTTCTGCAACTTGGTGTCTGATTTACCTTCACTTACATTATAGCACTGATTTAACAGTACTATAATGTAAGAAAAGTCACTGAATTTAATACATTCTGCATTTATTACATAAGTAAAAAAAAAAATGTGATGCCAATGTTATGCCCTCAAACATAATTAAAACTGTTTCTAAAAATGTATTTCATCAATTTTATTGAAACAAAGTATAAGAAATAATAATATACACAGCTAAAACTTTCTAACAAAATATATTTTTCTTTTTTTCTTATTAAAATACTGAACTATTATTTGTGGTGAAGATAGGAGTGTATAGTTTCTGTTTGATTTCATCACAAGATAAAATTAATGCTTAATATACTGAACAGAACTTTTAAATATCATCATCTTTCTAATTCAAGAAACGTAATTTTATGGCTAGGTTTAAAGAAATAATTTCATTTGCTATAGCATAATAAAGTATGGAAAAATATCATTAAGGATCTAGCTATGAGTTAGCTGTGATTTACTAGAGCCATGAGTGTCTAGGGTGTAGACACTATCATTTTCTTCTCTGACATATGCAGATTCTAGAAACAGAAAAATAAATAATTGAAGGAACAATTGTTGAGGATTTTTCAAAATTCATGGCATAATAAAAAATACAATTAAGAATATTATAGTCAAATACAGAAAATCAAAGGAAAAGAGAATTCTGAAAAGTCAGAAAAAACACCTTATCTTATTTAATTCTATCTTATTTTCATTCTTGTTTTAAAAAAATAAGAATTACAGTGAGCCTCTTATTTCAACCAATGCAAGCAATCAGAGAGTAGAGTGAAATATCTAAAATGAAGAATAAAAATACCAACTTGAAATTCTCCATCAAGTTATCTATCCTTATAAAGTGATGAAGAAATAGATACTTTCTCGATAAACAAAAACTGAAGGAATTCTTTGCCAGGAGACCCTTTCCTGCAAAAAAAAAAAAAAAAAAAAAAATTGTTAAAATAAAAAAAATTCTTCAGAATCACAAAAAATTTTGTAAGAAAGAGAATCGGATCTAAATTTTAAAAGATAAGGTATTAGAGAAAGAATAAATAAGGGCAAATTTTAAAAAATTATTTGCTGATCTAAAATATAGCTGTTTGCATAAATTAATAATAACAAATATTGGATGATTATAGCACATGCATAAGTGAAATTTAATGACAACAATAATATATGGGATGAGAGGGAATAATTGTAATTATAAATTTATAAGCTAACTTTATACCCATGAAGCACTGAAGTTTACTTTAGAATAGTAAAAATGTATATTTCAACTCTAGGACAACTACTAAAAATGTTTTAAAAGTATGATTGATACACTAATAAAATAAAATGGAATCATTAAAGTGTCAAATTAAAAGTAGAGAAGACAGTGGGCTCGATGGCTCAGCCTGTAATCCCGCGCCTTTGGGAGGCTGAGGTGAGTGGATTGTCTGAGCCTGCAGGTTCGAGGCCCGCCTGGGCAGCGAGACCTCATCTCTGCAATAAATCAAAAATCAGCCGGGCGTGGTAGCGCGCGCCTGTAATTCCGGCTACTTGGAAGGCTGAGGTGGAAGGATCGCCGGAGCCCAGCAGGTCGAGGCTGCGGTAACTGGGAGCGGCCACTGCACTCCAGTCTGGGCGACAGAGTGAGACTCCAACTCAAAAAAAAAAAAAAAAAGTAGAGAAGACAAAGATAGGAAGAAACATTTTTAAAAACTAAAGAAAAATGCGATAACTATAAACCAGTTACAAATATGGTAGATGTTAATTCAACTGTATTCATAATCATGTAAATATGATTGCTCTATATTCAACAATTAAAAGATACATTGTTTGCTAAGATTTTCTTAAAAGATCTAACTAGCACAACCCTCTTGGCTTTTCAACCCTCCTGCTTTCTCAAAAAAAAAAAAATATATCTAACTAAATGTTGTCTATAAGAAAGCAACTTTACGTATAAATATTCAAGTTAAAAGTAAAGAAATAAGCCGGGTATGGTGACGCAAACCTATAATCTCAACACTTTGGAAGTTTGAGTTGAGAAGACTGTTTGAGTCCAGAAGTTTTAGAAAAGCCTACAAAAAATAGCAAGACCTCATCTCTAAAAAAAAAAATCAAAACAAGTAGCTGGGCATGGTGGTACATGTCTATAGTCCCAGCTAATCTGAAGGCTGAGGTGGAAGGATCCCTTGGGCTCAGGAGGTCGAAGCTGCAATAAGCCATGATTGTTCCATTGCATTCCAAGATGGAAGACAGAGTGAGACATTGACTAAAAAAAAATAAAAATAAATATAAGCAAAGAAATGGGGGGTAGAAAAAGTATGTCATGCTAACAACAGTCAAAAAAAGCTAGGGCAGAGTAGCTATACCAATTTTAGTAAAAGCAGACTTCAGAATAATAAAAATTATGAGTAATAAAGGCAGACTTTGAATAATGATATAGAGGTAACTTCTCAAAGTGAACATATGATCCTTAATGCACCTAACACCTGAGCACAAAATTCATGAAATAAAAAGAAAACAAACTTCAAGGAGAAACAGACAACACTTTGTTTTCAGTAATTGATAGAACAAATAGGCAGAAAATATCTACAGATATTGTTGACCTCAATAGTACTACCACTCAGCTTGAAGTAATTTAAATTTGTAGAATATCTCATATTTTTAATGGGATTATTTTTGTTGTGGTGTTCAGTTGTTTGAGTTCCTTGTAGATACCAGATAATTAGTTCCTTGTCAGATGCATAGTTTGTAAATATTTTCTCCCATTCTGCAAGTTGTCTTTTTCCTCTGTTGATTATTATTACTTATTATTTATTTTTTGCTGTGCAAGAGTTTTTTACTTTAAGTAGGTCCCAATTGTCTAGTTTTGTTTTTGTTGCATTTTTTTGTAAGGTCTTAGTCATGAATTATTTGCCTAGGCCGATATCTAGAAGAGTTTTTTTTCCCTAGGTTTACTTCTAGCATTTTTATAGTTTCAGGTCTTACATTTAAGTCTTTCATCCATTTTGAGTTAATTTTTGCATATGGAAAAAGAGAATGTTCAGTTTCATTCTTTTGGGTATGGCTTTCCAATTTTCCCCAGGCCATTTATTAAAGAGTGTGTACTTTCTCTAATGTATTTTTTTTGCTGACTGCCAAAGATTTGTTGGCTGCAGTTATGTGAATTTGGGAGAGGTAGGTTTACTATAATTTTAAGTGGCAGTTCATACAAACATTTATAGACATATTTTCTATAATTCTTTAAAAATAATTTTGTGAAGATGGTGTCTTGCTATACTGGTCACGCTGGTCTTGAACTCTTAGACTCAAGTGATCCACACTCTGCCTTCTAAGCATTGGAATTACAGAAATGAGCCACCTTGTGCAGTCTGCTATAACTTTTCTTCAAACATGAAAAGTAAAAAAAACAATCTAGAATTCGATACTGAGAATTCATAGATTCATTCTTGTGCTGGGCTGTGATATATAAAACTATTGATTTCTGCCCAAATGTATAGTTCTTCTCAGTTTATATATGTAAAGTAAAATAAATTTGTGAATTGTGTGGTGGGCAAAAGTTAAAGATACTGCATTTGCCTAATTCTTTGCCTTTTAAAGAGGACAGTAAATCCCTTTTTATGTGCTAAAACTAACTTCCTTTTCCTTTCTTTCTCAGATATGTTATATATTTGAAATACAGTTATTTTCTAAGTATTCCACAAGGTTAGATTCTCTCTCTTATAGTTACTTATTGAAGGCATCCAAAATTTCTGACTGCTCATGCCTGCAAATTGATGGAAACCATTCAAACAGTGATAAAAGTGTTAGAAAAAATTCAAGATCTCTTTCTCCCCTTCTCCACTCATTTTCTTTGAGAATATTTTTCTCATATTTTTTTATTAAATTTTAAGTTATTTGTGATTAAATGACAGAAACCATAAGACTCTAGTCACTGGGCAGCTGTGGAATAGTCTGGAAAATTCTTAAGAAAACTTTCATATGTGATGCAACTTAATTTTTTCTTAGCTGCTGTACTGTATCAGCCTTAATAATAAAACAAAACAAGGGAAAACAAAACAAAATAGTGTTAAAAAAAACATGGGTTTTCTCTCAGAATTATGTTACTTGAGACACTATACCTCTTGTTTGATTTTCTAGTATTTCAAAATGAAGTGCAAATATTTTTTCTACTCAAAATTATTCTTCAGAAAGGAAAACTTTGTTTTTCTTTCTTTTCTTAGTATAACAAGGATTTGATATTACCTAGAGTTAACTATGTACTAAATGATTTGGGATTTAAAAAATATTTACCTAAAGTAAGCTCAAGCACCTAGTTCTGGATGTTTATAAAGGCTAATTTCAACATGATGGCTGTAGTTAATAACTATTGCATACTTGCAGTTTCTAAGAGAGCAGATTTCAAGTTTCTCACCACACACACACACACACACACACACACACACACACACACACGCAATAATAAGTATGCAATGATAAGTATCTGAGAAAAATGTCCCCTATTATAATAATTATTACAGTGATTAATTCAATACACACAAACATTCTATGTCATTATTTAAGACAAGTAATCTCTTTTATTCCTAAAAAGTTTCTAAACATTTGGTTAAACATGAACATATAAAATGCTATAGGTACAAAGTTATTTACAAATAGCATTTATAATTCATTTAAGCACATATTTAAATTGTATATGTCGATTACTTTGATTTAGCCATTCTACAATATATATGTATTTTAAAACATCTTGGTGAATAAAATAAATATACAGTTATACTTGTCAATTAAAAAATAAAATAATTAAAGCTATCCGATGGAAAAGGTTATAAAAGGAAAAAAAAAACACCAAAGGCATATATTGATTTTACTTGGATATTTGACCCCACAAATCCAGTATAGTATAATATGGTAAACAAATCTTTTAGCTATCACCTTAAAAAGCAATCAGTAAGTGTTGCTAGTAACGGTATAAAAAACTAAATACATATGATATGGAAGGAATAAAAAAAATTAAAAGCTTACGGTTACTAGGTACTCAGGAATTTGGAACCTATTTTCTTTTTTTGTTGTTGTTCTTTTTTTTTGAGTTGGAGTCTCACTCTGTCGCCCAGACTGGAGTGCAGTGGCCGCTCCCGGCCACCGCAGCCTCGACCCGCTGGGCTCCTGCGATCCTTCCGTCTCAGTCTTCCGAGTAGCCGGAATTACAGGTATGTGCTACCACACCCGGCTAATTTTTTGATTTACTGTAGAGATGAGGTCTCGCTGACCAGGCGGGTGTCGAACCCGCGGACTCAGGCAATCAACTCACCTCAGCCTCCCAAAGGCGCGGGAATACAGGCTGAGCCACCGAGCCCGGCTTGTTTGTTTGTTTTTTTTTTTATCATCATGACCCTGCAGGGACTCTTCACTTAAGCCTCACTGGAGTAATTGGTTGCTATTTTTGAGATACCCAGGCTGATCTGGAATTCCTGACTTCAAGTGTTCCTCTTGTCTCAGTCGCCTAAGTAGCTGGGATTACAGAAAAGCAATGCTTCTAATTAAATGTTTATGCTATTTAAATATATTCTTAACTTAATTATAAATATTATTTATAAATGATTTTGTACCTATAAAATTTTATATGCTAATGTTTGATCAAATATTTAGAAACTTGTTAGGAAAAAAGAGATCATTTTTAATAAGGACTTGTCTTAAATTATGATATAGAATGTTTGCATGTGTTGAATTAGTTAATCGATGTCATAATTATTATAATAGGGAAAATTTTTAATAGGGCTCAAATCAGAGAGCAATGAAAATTAGATTGTGTTTCCAAAGCTTAATGCTTCCTTTCACCCTAATTTGACTATATCTTCCAAAGGAAATCATCGAAGTATTGTCCTTACCAGTAGGACAGACTCAGTATTTGACTGAAGAACAGGAAACCATCATTATTACAAGGTCAAGTATTGTAACTATCTTTAAGATTTAGAGATCCAGGAAGAGAGGAGAGAGGTTAAATGTGAACAAAGAAAAAGGAATTAACAAGAAAGAATTATTTGGCATACTATTTTGTATTATAAGGGACGATCATTGCCATACATTTGTCAGTTAACTCAACATCATTTCAATGTTAGGACTTAAATTAGAAATGTTAGTTATTTTCAGTTTCCATCCAAGTGAAGAAACAATAAGGAGATGATCCTTTGTTCGTTGCTTAGAAATCATGGGCAAAAAAAATTTCTAGGACACTTTCATCATTAAACCATTTGTTTCAGAGGTAAGACCTATAATCAGAACTACCTTGTACGTATAACCCAATTGATTGTGGGGGTCAAGAAATTGATTGAGTGGATTTCATAATAGTCATTAAGAAACATAGGTCCATCTGTGAGCGGATGCCTGTGAGTTATATGAGCTATTTTCTGAATATGAGATTACTTCTTCATCCACTAAACATAGCACTTAGATCATGGAATAATAAATACATTTAAGTGATAAAAATAAAATATTATCAAATAATATGCAAATAATATTAAGTATCCCTCTCCTATCTTCTAGTCTTTCTATTTCAGACTTCCTCATCTGGGTCACTGAGGACAGAATGAATCAAGTGATTCTTTTCTTAGTTCTCCCTATGATGGTGCATATTTAGTGCTATTGTAGATGAAAAGGTGGGAGATTAATGCTTGCATTCATGTGTGTGATAGGTCACTAGTGAGTAATTATTTTAAAGAGAACTCCACTTTAAAATAAACCTACGGTGTTTACATGTACCTGCAGCTTTCTTCTTGGATAGGTTATTATCACTTGGTGGAATATACATTCACAAGAATCTAATGCATGGAAGCATGTGAGAAGATATGCATATATCTGAGTTCATATGTGCATGCATATGTGTATATAAGTGGATACATTTTAATGGAAATTAACTATTTTACTCATTTTAGAGGAAAAGAAATGATAATGTATAGTTTCAGTAGCATGCCATAGGTCACACAATTCATAAGTGATAGAGCCATTATTCAAAATAAGTAATTTGAAATCACAGTTTAGATTTTTTTAACATTTTAAATCTTGTTTAAAAATCTGTTCATTTAATCCTAATTTTTATTAATAATTAAATATTAATAACATGTTTACTTTATGTTCATAACTAAATGATGCATATGACTCAATAAATAATACATTCCTATTCAACTTTATTGTAAAATTAGGCATGCTAAATATTGCAACCAATATTTCAATAATTCTCCAATGAAAAATAACATAGGAAGGAATATAATAATATAGAAAAATTGGAGCCAGTCTCAATGGCTCAGCCTGTAATCTCAGGGATTTGGGAGGCTGAGCTGAGTGGATTGCCTGAGCCCGCGGGTTCGAGACCCGCCTGGGCAACTTGGCGAGACCTCATCTCTACAGTAAATCAAAAAATTAGCCGGCCTCGTAGTGCGCACCTGTAGCTCCGGCTACTTGGAAGGCTGAGGCGGAAGGATCGCTGGAGCCCAGCAGGTTGAGGCTGCGGTGGCTAGGAGCGGCCACTGCATTCCAGTCTGGGTGACAGAGTGAGACTCCAACTCCAAAAAAAAGAAAGAAAGAAAAAGAAAAATCGGAACTTTTATTAAAAAATTCATGAGTCTCAAAACCTGTTATGTAAATCAGAAGTGTTAGCCTTTATGAACTATATTTAAAAACAATCTGTGTAGCTGAGCTCAGTGTCGCAGCCTGTAATCCCGCGCCTTTGGGAGGCTGAGGTGAGTGGATTGCCTGAGCCCGCGGGTTTGAGACCCACCTGGGCAGCGAGACCTCATCTCTACAATAAATCAAAAAATCAGCCGGGCATGGTAGCACGTGCCTGTAATTCCGGCTACTCGGAAGGCTGAGGCGGAAGGATCGCCAGAGGCCAGCAGGTCGAGGCTGCAGGCCGAGGCTGCGGTGGCCGGGAGCGGCCACTGCACTCCAGTCTGGGTGACAGAGTGAGACTCCAACTCAAAAAAGAAATAAATTTTTTTTAAAAATCTGTGAAATGATTTTAATTGTTTTAGGATTATGATTGCCTCTGGGGAATAAAGTGTTATAATAACAAAAGTATACGCAAGATGACTTTGATCGTTCCAGAACTGGTAAGACATTTCTACTGCATTGAGTCCTTCATGACGTAGGTTCCTTTTCTTGAGCCTGATGTGGGACATTTTTCTGAAAGTTATATTCTTGCTAGTCAAGTTTTCCTGCCATCTACTTGGAGCTGAAGATTCCTATGCAATAAGTTGATTAGAGGTTATTACTGGGAATTCTCTACGCCTTATGAGAAAGGAGAGGAGGAAGCAGCATTGTACAGAGGTGACGACAAGGTCTCTTCCAACGTAAAGAGCTTCAGAGTTGTGATGGCCTTGTAGTGTTGTCCAAGGTGGGCCAAGAGACTGGAACTTTATATCAGATTGAACATTTATTCAATGCAGATAGCCACAAAATGTGTTTCGTTCAAATTCAGGCAACAATAAGAAGAAAGATTTGAATGAAAAAAATGTGTTTACAGGGTCTTTCTTATGACTTAAGCTGCAATACAATACTTCTACTAATGTTTTACTAGTCTAAACATACTAACATTATAAATTCTCTTCTTGATATTCATTTGTCCAGGTAAAAATTTGAGGGTGAGTGAGTAGGTTATTAAAATGAATAAAAGATAAGTGAAAAATAGAAAACAACTAGTTTTGTTTGCTACAAACATGCCAACAAGATTGTTAAATCATAACAATTGAAGTAACTTGCTTAGCATCATATGTCCATGTATTAAGTATACTTTTAAAAAAGTAAAAGTAATCTATACAATTGGATTTTTCTCCCCCCAAATTTTGTATTGTGGGTGTTATTTTTTACTAAGCCAACTAAAAGGGTGGTTCTTAAGTAGTAACGTCATTTCATTACAAGAATTTACTATTCATAATTTGACCCCAGGCTCACAAATATTTAGCTGATTATCAGTATTTTACATCATAAACAGTACTGCAATGAATATGCTTTTTTCACCCACATGTGTGTCTGTAAGATAAATTAACATAAATAGAAATGTAGGGGAAAATGATAATTATTAATTCTTAATACTTTTATTAATAAAGACTTCTTAATATTATTATTAACTTCAGAATCTTTTAGAAAAGTCTTAAGAATTCTTTTACTCCACATTCAAATCCATCTCCAAATCCCCCTTGATTTAAATGTGTACAAGATACTATTAATCAAAGAACATCAGTGATCCCTTTTAATAAAATTCTACTCTTTAGTCAATTGTGGTTCCTTGCATTCCCTGGATTAACATGATAAAAAGCCCTTTTAAATTTTTTTAATGTTTTCTTCATGAAGTACTATAAATTTTGGAAGTCTCAAACATTGAGTAGTTCTTAGTAATTAAGTATACAGATTTTTCCACCCTACCATACATTTTTGAGGTAAAGACATATACTTGAAATTAATTTCTTAGCAAAGTTGAATGCTTTCTGAAATATAAACTCTAAATTAAAATGCTACTATATTTTATTAGAGAAAGATAAAAGTCAGAAACATACTATTTGATATTTCCCAACTGATTATGCTTTTTATGTGACACAAGCAATCTTAATTCATTGTGCTGAGAACTGTTGAGAGCATTGCTTTCAAAAAAGTTTTCAAAAATACCTGCAATATAGAATGAATCTATTAGAATATTAATTAAATAAAATATATTTGATAGCTACATTTGTAATTGTTAGTGTATGTATTCTGTATCTTCATTTTCATAACACAATCGGTAGGTGAAACACTTTGTCCTATAGTATTTGCCTACATAATGTCATATAGCCAGTTAGATTCTTGTCTGCAATTGAATTTGCACAAATCACTCTCCTTGTAGGAGTTAACTTAAATTGGGGAAAACAATTACTAACTGATCAAATTAAATTTCTTAAAATTACTTTAAAAAACAGTATTCAGTGCTTGTATCTCTTCTTTGGGTTTACCTTGGTCTTTACAAAAACTTCCTTCATTCATGGTTTGATATAGTCATAATTTTTGTAAAAATAATTGATGGGTTGGTCTTACTTGGGACTGACCTTCAATAAGTTTTTGTTTGTTTGTTTTTATTAAATATGAGAATCTTTAGAAGAAAACAACTCATCAATCATTGAGGCAAATAAATAATTTTTTAAAACACATTTTATTGTCTAAATAAACTCATTGGCATACTCAGAATCAAGAATAAGTTCTTTTACATTTATTTGATTGCATTGCTGTTACAATTACACTCTGGAGCTTCAGATTCAATTTTAATTCATCTGGATTAAAATATTTTAATTTCTATAGTATACTATTTGAAGAATTATTTCCATACTAAATAATTTATATAATTTATTTATTTAGTATACTATTTGAAGGATATTTCTTTCTCTTATATTGAGTTTAATGTTAACAATAATAAAGATAAAAGCAGTACATTATTCTGTAATTATTTTTACTCATTGGTAAGAAATCAGCTACTCATCTGGGCTCGATGGCTCAGCCTGTAATCCCGTGCCTTTGGGAGGCTGAGGTGAGTGAATTGCCTGAGCCCACGGGTTCGAGACCCTCCTGGGCAACTTGACGAGACCTCATCTCCACAATAAATCAAAAATTAGCAGAGCATGGTAGCGCGCGCCTGTAGTTCCAGCTACTTGGAAGGCTGAGGTGGCTGGATCACCGGAGCCCAGCAAGTCGAGGCTGCGGTGGCCGGGAGCGGCCACTGCACTCCAGTCTGGGTGACAAAGTGAGACTCCAACTCAAAAAAAAAGAAAGAAATCAACCACTCTCAACAAATTTTATGATTTTTACATGAAAAATTTACTTCCTAGGATATGTAGTCATCTTAATATATCCCAGTTAATTGTTGGCATTCACAGTTAAACTATATCTAAACAACATCATTTGATTTTTTTATTAGAATCATGCCATAAAGAATGAACTGGGAAAAGGAAGCACAATATTTTATGCTGTCTATGATGTTTACTTACTTGCAGGCTTGGGGATACTCATTTTTCTCTTTATATAGATCCCTTTCCATAAACCTTACCATAGCATAATATCTTCTTAAAGCTAATAATCATATTCTGAATCTCTTAAAAGTATTGTTGGAATGCAAAATACAACCAGTTCATCATAGTTTGGCTTATTATTAGTTAAACAAATCTTTTTATTTTTTCATACTTCTTTAAAATATTTTTACTTCCAAAGTCTCAACCAGCTTTGTGTTTTAAGAGATTGTCTTATGAATCTCTTATATTTTTAGTACTTAACATAGCACACTTCAGGAGATGAACCTTATTGATGGATGTTGAAAAGATTAACCAATTAAATCAATCAGTAGAAAACAGTATCTGTGGATCTCAGTGAATATTCTGCCTGTAACATTAAGTTGAACTGAGACATAACACTCAAGTTTCAGATATAATTTTAATGTTTTTAATTTTGAACATATGGAGTATAATTCAGGGTTAGGTATACAAATGTACATTATACAAGTATTCTTGTTGACGAGGTGTGGTCCCACCCCCTCCCCTGGCAGTTTCTTGCTACAGTCAATCCCACCCTCTTCCTCCCGACCCAGGCAGTTTCCAACTACTACCAATCCCTTTCTTATAGTATTATAATTGTTCAAGGTTCACTTATGAGTGAAAGTATGTGGAACTCAGTTATTTGTTTCTGTGATAGATTACTCAGTATTATAGACCCTAAGTCCATCCAAGTAGCTGCAAAGTTCATAATTTTGTCTTTCTTTATGACTGCGTAATATTCCATTGTGCATATGTACCACATTTTTTTAATCCAGTCCTCTTTTGATGGGCAGCACGGTTGGTTCCATTTTTTTGCTATTGCAAGTAATACTGCACTAAACATGGGTGCTGCAGGTATCTTTTTCATAGAGTCATTTGAGTTCTTCCAGATATATTCCCAGGAGGGAGATTGCTGGATCATATGAAGGTTGATTTTTAGATCTTTTACGAATCACCAAACTGTTTTCCATAGAGGTTGTACTAGTTTACACTCCCATCAACAGTGTAGAAGTGTTCCCTTTTCCCCACATCCTCTCCAGCATCTATTGTTTTTTGTTATTGATGATGGGCATCCTAACTGGAGGTGGTATCTCAGTGTAGTTTTAATTTGCATTTCTTTGAAAACTAGTGAAACTGAGCATTTTTTCAAGCATCTGTTGGCTGTTTGTATGTCTTCTTTTGAGAAGTGTCTATTCATTTTTTTTTTCCCACTTCATAATGGGGCTGTTTTGTTTTGTTTGTTTTATTTTCTTTCTGACACATTTGAGTTCATTGTAGATCTAGATGTTAGGCCTTTGTCATATATATAGTTGGCAAATATATTGTTCCCAGTCTGTGGCCTGTCTCCCTGCTATCTTGATGGTTTCTTTGGCCCTGCAGAAGCGTGTCAGTTTGGTGAGGTCTCTCTCAAAGAAATCAAAGATGACGCAAATGGAAAAATATTCCATGCTTATGGATTGGAATAATCAATATTGTTTAAGATGTCCATTCTACCCAAGGCAATCTATAGATTTAATGTAATATCCATTAAATTACCAGCAGCATTCTTCTCAGACCTGGAAATGACAATACAAGAATTCATATGGAAACATAAATGACCACAAATAACCAAAACAATCCTTAGCAAAAAAAAAAAAAAAAAAAGCAGGAGGTATCACACTCCCAGACTTTAAACTTTATTATAACGCTACAATAATCAAAACAGCCTGGTATTGGTACAAGAACAGGCATATAGACCAATGTAGCAGGACAGATTCCAGAAGCAAAACCTCAATTTCTCAACCAATTCATCCTTGACAAAGCTTCCACCATCAACCACTGGGGAGAGGAGAACCTATTCAGTAAATGGTGTTGGGAAAACTGACTGACCACATCCAGAAGATTAAAACAAGACCCCTATCTATCACCATACACAAAAATAACTCTTTTACGAATCACCAA
Organism: Carlito syrichta; assembly: GCF_000164805.1. NCBI lineage: Eukaryota > Metazoa > Chordata > Mammalia > Primates > Tarsiidae > Carlito > Carlito syrichta. The sequence continues at coordinate 951,617 of NW_007247378.1, forward strand.
ACTGTTTTCCACAGAGGTTGTGCTAGTTTACACTCCCATCAAAGACAAACGTAAAACCTCAAACTATAAGAAGTTTACCTGCATAATGAACATTTGCATACCTAATCCTGAATTGTACCCCACATCTTTGCAATTAAAAAAAAAAAAAAGAACCTTAGAGATGCAGGGAAAACACCCTTATGGAAATTGAAACTTGCCACCAATTCCTTATCAGATATAATTTTTAGATTGATTCTTGGTCAGGAGAAGCAGAATACCAAAATGAATCTGGATAAATAAAGTTATTATTTCTCAGTTAAATCTTAATTGTTCCGAAGTTGTGTATGGTTACCACTGAAGCTAAGCCAAAGGAATTACAAGATTAAATATAGATACAGTATCAAGCAGTTATCTAGACATGAGAGCATTTCATGTACAACTTTAAGACTGATGGTTTGATCTATGTGAAAACAAATCCATGGTTTAAGAAAATCCTCAAAAGATGAGTAACAATTTGAGAACTCATACAGAAAACATCAACTAGTGAATCATTAGAAGATTAAATCAAAGAAGAAGAAAACATAGAAGGAAATGCTGAAAATAGGTTTCCATAAAAAGAATGCACAGTTATTAGGTCATAATAAAGGAATTTGCTCATAATGGAGTTAGCATTACAAGCTCCTAAAAGTGACTGTCAGTAGAAGTCAATATTCAGAGCATGGACAACAAAGAAATGTATCATAGAAGACCAGGGTCCATTTTGAGAACAGTTTTTAATAAGTCAGAATCTTTAACATAGAGAAATATCAGGTCTATTATTATTATTATTATTATTATTATTATTATTATTATTTATATTCTACGTATTTACCTTATCTGAATGTGCTGCTTTCCACTCAATTGATAAACTTTGAAATATATTTTGACTCTGACATAATGTGCTGTGACTTCTACTGAAAATTTTCCAGATCTTATTCCATTGTCTTGCCAACTGATTACTTATCTTGCTCTGAAATCTGCTTTGATTGAAATCATTCTGCAAAAAAAGATATCTGCACACATGTTTGTTGCAGCTCTATTCACAATAGCAAAAACATAGAACCAACCACGCTGCCCATCAAACCTTGGGTGGATTAAAAAAATGTGGTACATATACACAACGGAATAGTGCGCAGCAATAAAGAAGGACTAACAAATGAACTTTGCAGCAACTTGGATAGATTTAGAGTCGATCATACTCAGTGATCCATCATAGAAACAAAGAAAAGAGTACCATATGTTCTCACTCATAAGTGGACCTTGAACAATTATAATGCTATAAGAAAGGGATTGGCAGTAGTGGGGAACTGTCAGGAGAGGGTTCGAGACCTGCCCGAACCCGCGGTCAAGATTCTACATACAAAGGGAAAAGAGGAAGCAAATGACTAGGAAAGCATTTTATCCTGGACTACAATTAGCCTTTATACCAAAGTGTGAAAATGTGAACAGTTCCCTGATCAATTTCTTTGTAGGCATGTAAGGAATGTTTTGCTCCGGTGAAAGCTGTCATTGAAAATATGATACATTAAAATACAGAATTGTTAGCAGGGCTCGGTGGCTCAGCCTGCAATCCTGCGCCTTTGGGAGGCTGAGGTGAGTGGATCTCGCGGGTTCAAGACCTGCCTGGGCAACTTGGCGAGACCTCAACTCTACAATAATTAAAAAAATCAGCCGGGCGTGGTAGCACGTGCCTGTAATTCCGGCTACTTGGAAGGCTGAGGGGGAAGGATCACCGGAGCCGGAGCCCAGCAGGTCGAGGCTGCGGTGGCCGGGAGCAGCCACTGCCCTCCAGTCTGGGCGACAGAGTGAGACTCCAACTCGAAAAAAAAAAAAAAAATACAGAACCGTGGAGATATTGAGAAGATCAGTGGTTGCCGTGAGTTCAAGGAGATAGAGGAAGAGATGAAGAGGTGGAACACAGAGCATCTTCGGGACAGTAAAGCCATTCTGTATGATACTGTAATGGTGAATTCGTGCCATTAGGCATAAAACTGTTGCCTCAAAGAGTGATCCTAATGTAAACTATGGATTTTAATTTAATAATAATGCATCAGTATTCATTCATCATTTCTGTCACAACTACCACACTAGTGCAAGGAGGAAAACCGGGTAGGTAGAAACTGGGGAAACTGGGCAGGAAGGGGAAAGTGGGCAGAAAAAAGTATATGGAAATTGAGCTTTCTGCTCAACATTTCTATAAACACAATACTGCTCTAAAAGTCAACTGAAAATAGGATGCACTAGTTTCGAGTGTTAATATGACCATAAACAAAAATATGGACAGTTTGCCAGACATTTGCATTTTTAAAAACTGTATTGAAATTCAAGAAATGTTTTGAAATTGGATGTTGTTTCATTTAATAGCTAACAAAATAAAAAATTATATTTCTTTATAATTTTATATGACTATATACCTTTTATAGACATATATAGTGTATAGAAATATGTAACAATATTTCTATTTATTCATAGTTGATAATTGTGTATTGGATTTTTATTGTTTGTGATTTACTCATTAGTATCTGTGGTTTTAGTTGTTGATGGCCTACAAAATTTATGTACAGGGAGATATACTAAAACATTTGGCAATCTAAGTTCTATTAAGATCTCTTTGTATAAAGGAAAACAAAGGTGAATGTACAGCATTATTTAAGAAAAGTTAAGTCCATTGGACAACGCTAGGAAAATAACTTTTGCCAGTTAATATAAGTCTAAAGGAGATAGGGTTCAAATTATTAAATCACTCAAAACCACTTTGCTGTTGGATGTATAAATTGTTTTTACTAGCTATAGTTGGAAAGCCAGAAAAAAATAGAAAATGATTATGGATAAGTCACTGATATCTGATTTCATCCAGTTGTCAAAAAGCAAAAGCATTTGACTTTTCCACTTGGGATATAGCTGGAAAATTGCTTGTCTGTGAAATTGTTTGAGAGAGTAGAGCGAGTAAACTCTCTAAAATTGAAATTTGATAGACAGTCCTCTTTGTATTGAGGCAAGGTTAGCAGATTTTAAGTTACTCAGCCCAAGCACACTCAGCTTCCTGTTTCTCACTTCCCAAACTGAAGCAAAAACAAGTTATGAAAATGTGAAATGTTATCTTTAGAACAATTAAGTCTGATTTGCAAAGATGAACAGTACTGAGGAAACATAGTCATGCTTACCTCACTGTGCATTCCTCAGAAATAGCGTCTGTGTTTGGTTCTCTATTATTCTTTGTCCTGTTTCCCCATACCCCTAAACAGGGTGTTGCCAAAAAAAGTATATACATTTTTAAGAGATGTTATCTATGTATTATTCTTGGAAGTTGAACTGAATTGCAGTAGCAATGTATATAGTATAACGTTTGCTCAAAATATGACATTAATCAAATGAATGCTAGTGTCACCATGAGACAGGCAAGACAGTCAAAGAAAACGTTAGAAGCATGTTTGTCATTAGCAGAGCACAAGACCATTTTGAAGTGGTATTTGAAATTTGAAAATGCTATGTAAGTACAACAACAATGGAGGTGTGGGTACGCAACAGAACCTCCAACATGCTTAACAATTGCACACATTTGTGATAAGTTTGAGACACATGGTACTGTGTGTGATGTGCACAAGGGAAGATCTGGGAGGCCTCCTACAACAAGTCCTGCAGTAGTTCACTGTATCAGAAGTATCTGGACGTTAATGGTAACCACTTTGAGCTCCTCTTGTTTGCAGAAGTCAAATGTGACTTGTATTCATCTTTTGTTATCTGTATATATTATTACAATTTTAATACAGTTTTTTCCATTCTTAAAATATGCATACATTTTTGGCACCGTGTGTGTGTGTGTGTGTGTGTGTGTGTGTGTGTGTGTGTGTGTATCTCCTTCCATGGGTTACAAATCCATGAATTCAACCAATACAGATCTTAAATATTTGAAATAAAATATAATTTTTTTGCAATACAGTATAGCAACTATGTGCATAGTATTTATGTTGCATTATATATCATAAGTAATCCAGAGATTACTATATGGGAGATGTTCATAGACTATCTCTTGATACTAAACCATTTTAAATAAGAGACATGAGGATTCATGAATTTTTGTATCCACACAGGTCCTGAAACCAATTGCCCACAGACACCAAAGGCAAATGTGTGTGTGTGTGTGTGTGTGTGTGTGTGTGTGTACGTGTGTGTGTGTACATGTGTGTGAGTATTATATATTTATAGTAGATATTTAAGTAAATACCTATCAATGATCATATTAATAAAGTCATAAATAAAGTACCCTATTCAACTTGAAGTGAAATAATAAATTTAGTTAATAGTTTCATACAACCACCACTAAGCATAGTCCTTGAAGCCAAAGAACCTAATCTTAAATCAAGACTCTGCTTTTTACTAACTATATAACCACCATCACATAGTATTGAGTCTCAAATTTTCTCATCTTTAAAATAGTAACTATAATGGTAACAACACACAGGATGAAGAATAAAGAAGTTAATATATGTAAAATGCTATAAGACTGCCTGGTACTAAGTGTTACACATTATTAACCATAATAGAATTAGGTCACTTAACATTCTATAGTCCATGCTTCTTCTTTTAAATGAATAAAGAAAATCAGTCAATTATGCAAGTTTTCTTAAGTCCCATTGTTACAGACAAAGTTAGAGTAATAAATTAGAGTTCTTGATTCCATTCTGTCTTCTTCAGATTCATTCATTCATCAGTTATCTATTGCATACTCAGATGTGAGTCATTGACAACACAGTAATAAAAAAATACAGACAAACACTTCTAACATTGCCAAAGTTACATATAACTTGGAAAAATATAACAAAGAGAAAAAATTAGAATATTTGGTACTTCAGAAGATTATTAACAAAGAGTAAAATATTTTTAAAAAACAGCCTTGGAAGAAACAGTGATGCAGTTATAGATAGACATGACTTTTTAGAAGATCTCACTGAGAAGATAACATCTGAAGAAAGACGAAACAAAAGAATGATGGCCATTTATGGAAATATTAGACCATGTGCATTTTAGATAGAGGAAACAATAAGTGCAAAAGCCCAGGGTAATATATGTTCGGTGTATTCAAGGAAGAGCAACACGGTCAGTAAGGCTAAAGCACACTGAATAAATAAAAGTCCAATTAAAAATTATAACAGAGAGGTAAGATGGAGAACCATAATTTTGTGCTTTGTAAATCATTGTGACTGTGACAGTCTTAAGATTTTATTCAGCTTGATTAAACTTTAGGCAGTCTTCTTCCTAATTTTAAGCCACTGTCCTCCCTTTTCTTAAATTATTTACTTTAGAAAACTCATATTAGTATATTCTTTCCTTGTCTTTTGAGGTATAAATCATTTTATAAAGTCTTTTGCCATTTTCCAAACCCTAGAATGTCTTTTTCAAGGATCTTGGAGTCATTCTTTTGAAATGTAATCATCAAGGAAGGTAGCTCACCTATGGTCAAATTTGGAGGGATTGGAGGGGCCTAACTGGTCAGTAGTTTGCTACAAGCTGTAAAACTGTCTTCTGTCATAAAGATATGAGAAACTTAGTTATTCTATGAATAAAGACCATTGGCCAACACAGATGGCCTAACATCCACTGGCACATTTTTACAGGTTAACCACCACACTTAAAAATTTTCATATATTTTATTAAATAGAATTGAGTTCAGACTCTCTCCTCTATTGCAATAATCCTGAATACAGTCCTTCTTACATGTTTAACTTTGGTGCGAGTTTCACTTTCACAGTGCTTTGAGTAAAACTTTAAGAGTTTTGAGTAAATGAATGACATGATATGCTTTGTATTTAATAGAATCACTTTGGTTCCTCTATAGAAAACATATGGAAGGAAGGCAAAGGCACCAGTAGTTACAAGAGTTGCAATAATTTAGTCTAGAGATGGCAGTGGTTGAACAAAGAATATGACAAAAGAAGTGTTAATAATGATCATATATGTCTATATTTTGAAATTAAAGCCAACCAGATTTATTGATGAATTATTTGTCTGGTGTGTCAGGAAGAGAGTATGAGATGAAAGAGAGAGAGAGGTTGAGAGAACAGAACAGTTAGAGGAAACTCCAAGATGTCCTTTTGAATTTGTATTTATTAGTATGGAGAAAATTTCAGAAACGACACATTTAGGACACAGTGGGTGTTCTATTTTGCACATATTGAATTAAGCCCCTTTTAAATACTAATACCCTACCAGGCATGGTGGCTGAAGCCTGTAATCCCAGCACTTTGGGAGGCCAAGGCGAGAGGATTGCCTGAGCCCACAGGTTCGAGACCACCCTGGGTAACATGGTGAGACCTTGTCTCTACAATAAATGAAAAAATTAGTTGGGCATGGTAGCATGCACCTGTGGTTCTGACTACTTGGAGGGCTGAGGGAAAAGGATTGCCAGAGGCCAGCAGGCTGACACTGGGGTGGCCATGAGCGTGCCACTGCATTCCAGCCTGGGCAAAGGAGTGAGACTTTGATTCAAATTAAAAAAAAAAAATCTGATACTCATGTGGACAAATGTAATTAAATTTAATAAAGAGGTCAAGGTTGAGAAAATAAATATGATAGATTCAGCATATGAATATTATTCAAAGAATATTTAATGAAATCACCAAAGAAGAAAGTGTAGGTTTAAAAAAAATGAACAAGCATGAATTCTGGGTGGTATTTTGACAAAGAATTAAAGATGAACCAGGAAAGGGTACTGAGTTTGCAGAGAGGTTTTAAAAAAAGGAAATATATATATTTTAGAAGACAAAGTGTTTCTAGTACAAGAACACAGTGAACTTTACCAAAGACTTATTAGAGGTCAAATGAAATGAAAACTGAAAAACTGGTCTTTGAGTATAACATTTTGGAGGTCACTGATGACCTTGACAACAGAAGGTATAATGAAATTTAGCTGACAAGAGACTGAAAGGAGTGGGTTGGAAAAAGAATGCAGGGAGATGAACTACAGAGATCAATTATATAAAATTCCTTTAATGAGTTTTATAGTAAACAGACGGAAAAACTGGCATGAAAATGGATTTGGAAAAACTTACTTATGCTGTGAAAATGACACCTGGTCTTTATGCTGTTAGGAAGAATCCTGTAAAGAGGAGACTGATAGTGTGAGAACAAGGCAGTAGAATTGCTAAAGAAATGTTCCTATGTTCTCACTTAGGGAAGAAAAAATAAGGCATAGTGTAAATTGGAAGGTTTTCTTTTTGCTAAGAGGATAGATGGTTCATTTATTGTGACATAGAAAAGGCAGAGTATTTAGGTACATGTTCCTCAGGTAGTACAGGAAGGTAGGAGTTTCCAGATTTTTTTTATTATGATTGTTTCTCCCTTGTCAGATTATATTTTGATAATGAGAATAAGAAAAGAGGTGTAGGTCTTAGTAAAGGAGAAGCACTTAAAAGATCATCAAGAAGAATGAGGAAAGTAAACAGCGTAGGGAAATATTGTAGGATTGCCTGAAACACTGAGGGAACTTCTTTGTATTAAATAATCATAAATTTAACTTGAAGTCACAGTGGTTGTGTGTTTAGCAATCTCCATCTTCCTCTGTGTGACTGCAGATGTCATGTGGATAGAGATTTGATTTGTGCAGTCATTATTTAGTCACATGAGTACAGCAAAGCAAAAATAGGGACAAAACTGCCTGTGCATATAATGATGGTTGAACATGGTGCTAATGCTGTAAGCAAAGAAAAGAGGGCAAAAGAAGGGAAAGAAACATTACTGGAATCACTCCTTCTCAATATTTGATAAAGAAAATTTAAAAATGGGGTATGGTGGTTGAAGAGTGCGGTGTTTGAAACTGTTTTATATGTTGTATTTGAATATTGCTATCCTTAGAATTTGATCTTGAATGTAAATGTCCAAGATAGGTTTGGAGATCTGACAAGTCAAAAATGTTACATGTAGGAACTGAGAAGCCAAGGTAATGGGAGAGTAATTTGGGTAGGCATTAAAATAGCCAAGATTTGTAACAGGGGTTATGGTTGAGAGCATCACTGTAGCAGGAGCTAGATTCTCCACATCATGAGGAAAAGTGGCCCAAGGATCAGCAGATAATGAAAACAAGCAGGAACAGTTGGTGGTAGAGTTTGATTTCACAGCTGCTTGACTTTTTCCAATGGAGAGAAAAAGAACAATTTGGAACAGATGATGAGAACAAGGAGGAAAATTACTCCAACTCAAGTTTCAGTAAAACAAGGAGTATGGAGAAAACAACACATTGACACTTTTTTATTGAAATAGTCTGCTCAAAACAGCACCTGGTTTCAGAGCAAAAAGGATGAAAATGATTATTCAAAGGAGAGATACAAAATACACTATCTTTTTGATGGCTGATTTAAAGGGTTTTTTTTGTTTGTTTTTGTTTTTTGAGTTGGAGTCTCATTCTGTCACCCAGACTGGAGTGCAGTGGCATGCTTCCAGCCACTGCAGCCTCGACCTGCTGGGCTTCAGCGATCCTTCCGCCTCAGCCTTCCAAGTAGCTGGAACTACAGGGGCACGCTACCACGCCCAGCTAATTTTCTGATTTATTGTAGAGATGAGGTCTGGCCAAGTTGCCCAAGCGGGTCTCAAACCCACGGGCTCAGGCAATCCACTCACCTCAGCCTACCAAAGCACGGGATTACAGGCTGAGCTACCGAGCCCGGCTAGCTGATTTAAAGTTAAAGACAGTTCAGTGCAAGCATTTTAGTAGTTGATGCTTTATATGGTGTCAAGAAACTAAATGTACTGTGACTTATGGGAATCGGGATCCTAGGGATAAGGGGGAGTTGAGCTTTTGTGGTGAATGATGGGGACAGATTTCAAAGGCATAATGACATTATACCTTATGTTCTCAAGACAGTGATGGTGAGCAAAGAATGTTGGAGGTGAGAGAAGAGTAGGTGGTCTGGACCCAAATTCAGTGTTCAAAGGGTCTCACATGATCCCTGTTGATAGGTAGTATCAAGATTGGCAAAATGAAGATCTTAATCCAAACACTCCTCCTTTTGGTGAGAGAATGCTACTATATCAGAGCTATTACTTCTGAGAATGGAAACCTCTCGTTTCACTGTTTCCAATGGACTCAATAAAAACAGTTGATCTAACTTGGAATGAATGGGCATCTCTTGACACCTGTCAAAATATATAGTATTTCTTTGAGCTCTCCAGTAAGGTACTAGGTGATATTTCCTACAGCATGTTATTATATATACACACACACACACACACACACACACACACACACACACACACACACATATATATGTATGTATGTATGTATATATGTATGTACATATGTATTTATTATATGTTTGTTTGTATATATGTATAAGTATATATATTAAGCTCAATAAGATGTTATATTGACTAGCAAGTAAAATGAAAAGAAAATATTGCTAATGCATTTATCAAACTATACATATTTATTGTGTTTCCATGGAATACACACAGTCTAGATGCTGGGAAAACAAGACAGTTTTGACTTATGACAAACGGGACAGCATAACTTTCTTCAAAGGAAATTTGAAAAGTAACAGAATAAACTAGAGGTTACCAACTAAGGTAAGAAAGTTGGAAAAACTTCACATTTTTTGCTTTGTTTTATCATCCTAGCATGCTTTTGAGTGCACTATAACATGGGATATTTTAAATTCCTACTACTATTTTTAAATACAAGAAGTTTCTCACTAAGTTATTCAAAAGAAGTGGTACTGAAAAGAGGTTTAGTGACTATGAAAAATTTGCCATTGTGTCTTCACAAATTCATTCAACAAATATTGTTTAAATATCATACTTGTTGCAGTAAAATAAATACAAAGAATGTCTGCACTCACAGTACTCACAGATTAGTGGAAGAGCCAATTATAAAAACAAATAACTCTAATACTAAATGATAGGTATAACCTATGAATAGAGCCCCAGGAGAGAAATGCCTCTTCATCCTGACACGACAGTGAAAGGAATTAGAGAGGATTGTCTCAAGAAGATAATTTCTAACTTATCTTTTAAATGTTGCTTAGAATTACAGAATCCTCCCTAACAAAACCATAGATGAAATAAACAGCATTTAGTCCTTGTTCATTTCTGTTTAATAATGTGCTATTTTCATTTAGGTATTTATCTCTCTCCCAAATACAGTTATGACAGTACAATTTGCACTGCCCAACTCAGATCTTCAGGAGGTAATTCTATTTCTCTTGCTTGTGATTGGCTCAGAAATGATTATATTATTCAGTTCTAACCAATGATATGTGAGAAGAAATGTACAGGTGGTTATCTAGAGAAAACTTACTGGCTTCTGAAGGAAATCACAGGAAAATATGGTAACTTTGATTTTTAAAATATGTGTGTGTGTGCGTGTATGTGGCTGGGTAGAGGTATAAATCTTGAAGGGTTATTAGACTGGAGACAAAGATGGTACCAAATAAGGAAGAGATGAGAGAGAGAAACTGATTGGACATTCATGAAAAGTGCCTGGATGCAGATGAATCAGTCAATCATCCCTGAAGTTTGCCTTTCTTTTGGACTACTCCTCTTTCCAATCCCCAAATAAATTTTAATTTGGCAAAGACTCCACTAATCTCTAACTGAAATTCTGAATTGTTCTTGCAAATCTATCTTTAAACTTTTTCTATATGTCTCATATATTACACACACCTTTATAGAATATTAAGTTTAAACACGAGAACAAATTTAAATATGAAAATGGAATCTTTCTATTGGATTTTGCATTAATATTTTTGAATCTGAATATTTCTTACATATTTAAGAAGAAAATGTATCTTACTATTTTTCACATATCAGTAGTAGAATATTTTGTGTTTTCAATGGGCTGTGAAATTCTTAACAACCTGGGATGGCCATTTTGCTGGTTGAGACACACTTCAGTGACCTGAAATCAATGCCCGTTTGTCACCACTTTTTTTATTTGATCTTCCTGCTTCTCATTGTCACATTGTTTGATTATGTAGCTAAGCATAAAAGCACTTCACACTTGGCATTCTTAGCTAGACTTTAAAGCCCTGGCTTTTTTTTTTTCTTTTGTATTAAAAGAATCTTTAAAGTCCAACAGTCTACTAATAGATTATGTAACACAGCATGAAGTTTAAAAATGTTTTTATGGCAGCAGACAGCAGACACTCTCACTATTGTCCTGCCCGTTGTGGCCTTCGCAGCGTATCTTTTCTTTAATAAATCTACCTTTCTTAATTCAAAAAGAAAAATGTTTTTACAAAAACTTAGAAAATCATCACTATTTTTCTTTATCCAAAGATATGACCACAATACACATACAAGCCATCGTGTGTGTATATGAAACTCAATACATATTGTATTACTTCATATTAATGAAGAATATCAGATATGGGTACTGATGGTTGAGCATATTAATATCCCTATGGGTTGAACTACAGATGAACATAAACATTTTAATCTCTGAGTTGGCTCTGTAAAATTATTTTATTAAGTGTTTCTGAGAAAAGTTCTGTGTTCCAACAAGTTTGGTAGAATGCAATGGGATATTTAGAGGGAATATCTTGATCCTTCAATTTCCTCTGGGGCTTGTTGCTCTTGCATTTTCATCCAACCATATAACCCCTGGACAAATCATAGTCCTGCTAACATCAGCAATCATCTTGATGACAAGCACAAAATCAAAGTGTGTCCAGTTAGAGCCCTTCTCTGTGTACACATTCTGACTTGCCAATCAGAAAGAATGAAAATCTACATATGTCAGTAATCTTTTTTATACAGCACACAGAGCTTCCCTCTGTAGAATGTAGAAAGCATACAGAAATAGACATATAAAGAAATAAAAGAATTCAGACATCCTGAAGATAATTTCTTTTATGGGCTAAAAATATAACAAATATCTTAATTAGAAAATTTAGAATTTATGTTAATTAAAGTTTTAAGAAGCTCTGGGTATATAATTCTGTACCACATGACTTCACAGAAACCTTTTTAAGGTTAATTGTCATCAAGTATCTTCAAGAATATTGGTCAAATTAATTTTAACTACAGGATTTATTTTTCTCTGGAGAAAACACATGCTAGATAACATTAGCTCATAGTGATGCAACTCAAACTTTGCATTAAGCTAAAGAAAAGTTAGGAAAGAAGGTCACTTAAGCATGCTTGTGAAAATTTGTCATTTAGGTTATTTTTTTCTTCTTTAGCATACTTTCAACAAAAATATAACTTCAGAGTTCAATAAAACATATATTCAAAAACTATAAATGCGACTACTTATTCTGAGCAAATGAGTAGAAAAGTACATATAAAAACAGAACCAGAGAGCAAGCCAGACTGTTTTAGGCAGGGGAATATATTTCTCTGCCTCCTGTAAGAGGCAGCCTAGGGTTTTACACATTGTGTATAATCAGTACATCACTGTTGTCTTGATTCAGCATTGAATACCATGGATTGAATGCTCACTTTCTTGGTGTGGTCATGATGGCAGTTGGTGATATTAGTGGTATTTCTTTCACACAGGAAATAAGAACATAAGAAGTATTAAGTTCTAAAAGATAATCCAGGCCGGGCTCAGTGGCTCAGCTTGTAATCCCGTGTTTGGGAGGCCGAGGTGAGTGGATTGCCTGAGCCCGCAGGTTCGTGACCCTCCTGGGCAATTTGGCGAGACCTCATCTCTACAATAAATCAGAAAATTAGCCGGGCGTGGTGGCGTGCACCTATAGTTCCAGCTACTTGAAAGGCTGAGGCGGAAGGATTGCCAGAGCCCAGCGGGTCGAGGCTGCAGTGGCCGTGAGCGGCCACTGCACTCCAGTCTGGGCAACTGAGTGAGACTCCAACTCAAAGAAAAAAGATAATACAGGAAATATAAGAATGAGGATGCATATATAAAATCCCAAATTATGTCAGTGGAACAGAAATATTGAAGACTACGAACATCCAAAAGACATCAAAATGTTAGTATCATCAACATGATCCATTCATCAGTTCTGGTGACAGCATCGAAAGCCAACCATGAGCTCTACAGCTAAGACCTTACTCACATGGATTATCTAGTTACTGTTCCTAAATACCAAGTCTATCTGCAGAAGAGATAAATGTCAAATACTTGATTTAGTGTGATCCCTCCAAGAAACCAACCAGCCACTTAGTGGAAAATCTGATGAGTTTCATTCCATTTTAACAAGGGCAGTAATTCATTCTCAGTGAGATCAATATGCATTCCAGAACTGGGTTTGCCTTCATTTCCTGCAGTGCCTCAGCCTGCAACACTAGTGAAGACTGAAAAACTGTCTGATTGCTAATATAGAATCCAACCTAACATGACCTTGGACCAGGGTACAAGGATGTTCACATTATAGAAAGTATGATGGTGGACATATGGGTAAGGCAGTATCGTGAAGAGATCCTTCAGTTTGCAGTGTAATCTTTGACCCAATGACCATTTTACAATGCTGTGTCCCTACAGTTAGAACCCATGGGTCCCGATAAAAATTAGAAATTGCACATGTCACCATCCCTCTCCATGACTCACTTGAAAAATTTTGGTTTCCCCTCCCATAGCTGTAGTATAGTCCACTGGGGACACTAGTATTTTCCCATTTTCTAAATGCTTTCCGGTCATTTGACCCTCCACACAGAATTAGACCAGCCAACAAGAAATAAGTTCTAATAATGTGTAAGACATTAATCTTGATAAATATGTGAATCAAGAATTCCGTGCCAGTTAGAGGATGTTGATGGAGTAGGAAGCAACAGAAATCTGTCTTGGCACCCAGACAATAGTTACTTTGGCAGAATTTGTTTGGTATGACTGTTTTGGAGTTCTGGAGTCTATTGAACTCTCACAACATCTATGAGAAGGCATGGAAAGTAAATTATTGTTAATTTCTGCACATTTTAGCTTCTCCTACTTTCTGTTCTTTTTGATCATAGCCATCCTAATGAGTGTCAGGTGGAATATCATGGTAGTTTTGATTTGTATTATCCTAATGATTCGTTCATTTTCTAAATTTATAAATCCCCTAAAATTTGTTCTATTTCTAAATTACCCATCCATATTAGCAGCTACCATCCCTCAACCCCAGAGAAAGAGGCAAGCAACTACATTTGTTACACTACCTCCCATTGTTGCAAACCCCTTCCCTTCAAGCTGTAGTGACTTCCAGGAGATTTAAAGGGCTGATGCCCTTTCCTCTATCCCTTCATTTTCTTTCATTTTCCCCTTATTGGAGGAAGAAATTGATAACTAGGATATCCAAAGTAACTGTACTGCACAAAATAGAAATCAGAATTCAGATCCACAACGTATGGAGAGCAAGATCCCCTTTGCCAACGTAGCTCCTGTGAGCTGTGAGCAGGCTGTTCCAGAAACACGTGCACTGCTGTTGGCATGGGACTGGGGGTGAGGAAATGGGCAGCTGCTGAAATAGGGTGGGTAGTAGCTAAAGTTTAGAAGGTGAACTAATTACTAGGGAAGTGCTATTCAAAGTTGATACCACTTTACACTCATTCGAATGGCTTACAATCAAGAAAACAGAAAATAAAAATTGTTGGTAAAAATAGGAAGAAATTAGAACACTTGTACACTGTTGATAGTAATGTAAAATGGTTCAACCTCTGTAAGAAAACAATATGATGACTCCTTCAAAAATTAAAAATAAAACTATAGTCAAGAGCCAAATAATGCTGTTTTGATCAATTTAGACTCCATTTGGATGATGGTCCCATGAAATTATAAGACCATATTTTATTGTGCCTTTTTGTGTTTTGATATATCTACATATACAAATACCATTGTGTTCCAGTTATGTCTAATATTCAGTTCAGTAGCACATTGTACAGGTTTGTGGCCTAGGGTCAATGAGCTATAGTACATATCATATGTGTGTAATAAGTTGTACCATCTAGATCGATGTAAGTCACTCTATAATGTTCACACAACAATGAAATTACCTAACAATATATATTTTTTTAATGTAACCCCGTCATTAAATGATATATGACTGTACTATCTGATGTAGCAGTCCCATTTCTGGGTATATACCCAAAATAATTTAAAACAGCATCTCAAAGAGATATTTGTGTAGCCATGATTCTAGTAGCATTATTTATAACAGCTAAAACATGGAAGAAACCCAAGTGTCCATCTACAGATGAATGAATAAACAAAATGTAGTATATGCATAAAATCGAGTATTATTCAGCCTAAAAAGAAAGGACATTCTGACATACGCTACAACATGAATGACACTTGAGCCTGAATGACCCTATGTGGCAGTCTCAAAAGAAAATCACAATATGACTCCACGTATATGTGACACTTAGCATGGGCAAAATTATAGAGACAGAAATTATAATGGTAGTTGTCAGTGCCTGGGAGGTGGAGGCAATGGGAGCTATTGTTTAACGGACATATAATTTTTGTTTTAGAAAAAAAATTGTTATCAAGATGAATAATGGTGATGTCTGCACATTATCAACATATTTAACACTACTGAACTGGTCACTTAAATTTTTTTCAGATGATAAATTTTATAATATGTGAATTTGAAGAAATAGAGTATGCTGCTAAGAGGAAGGAGCAGAGGTGAGGATGTCTGTGACTCAGGGGCTTCCCTGTGATCCTTATTGATGCAACCATGGCATTGACAACAGCGCACAGGAAATTTCATCAATTGTAAAAAGAACAGTGCAACTGGGTCTTAGTCACTTTTGAGATACTGATCTGGTTCATCCTGTTGGAAAAGAGCTATAGATTCGCCAAAGTCCTGACTGTGGGCGAGAGGAATTGAAAATGAGGAGGGAAGGAAGGTGATGACCATCAATCACAGTCCCAGGATCAATATGTTTATCTAAAAAATTGTGTCCTTGAAAAATTTACTTGTGTGATTCACTTTTTCATTATTAAAAAATAATTTACCTACATTAATTTCAGGTGTCCTACTGACTTTATAAATGTTTAACTGTGTATAAAAGTTGTGACATAATTGTTTACTGATATAATGCTTTATCATAAAATGTCTCATAGGCATTTTCCCAAGGGCTCTCACTATATTATTCTGTTTAACATTCATCCTATTTGATAGGCACTATTATTGTTTTTGTGATTTTACAAGTGAAAAACAAACAAAGAAATTAACATATATGTCCTTGCTCACACAGCTATTAAATGGTAATGCCTAAATTTGAACTCAGAAGTCTAGCTCCAAACTTGTGCTTTCAATCAATGCTTCCAAGAAACGAAGTATAAACATTTTATTTTTTCTCAATTGAGAATGCAGAATTTTATTTTCATATTTTTTATGTTCTGAAGATACTTTAATGAACTTTAAATAAATGATATGTGATTGTCAAATTGGACAAAACATATAGCTTCCTGGGAGTAATCTCCTGTTCCACTTCCTCTATAAAATAAAGTATTTGAATAATTTCAAAATAGCCCAAGGATTTTTTTATGGCAAATTTCCTAGGAAGATATAGTGTCTTTTTTTCAAATCAACAGACCAACTTCTTTACTGTTCAATATAATAAAGAGAGTTTCTACTTCAAAAGCAAGAGTTGGGCATATTTTCTACCAGTCCCCTGATGAGCTTTGGGGTTTCCTAAGCTCAAGACGTCTCAGAGATAACTCAGACACATGTGTGCACAGCACCTGCCTGGGTAAGCTTCCACATTGCTGCTTCCTCCCATGGGACTTGAAAGCAAGGTGACCAGATGGGAATATGAAGCTTGTGCTGCCTGCTGTGCTGTGAGAAATAACATACTTTGTTTCTGGTCCAGGATAGAATCATAGCAATTCAGAGTGAGGCAGAAGCACCTATTTTTAGTGAGTTTTCCTAATATATACTTGAAGTGTGTTATTTAATTTTGATGTTGTAAGTTGAAATACATTTGTAACATGTTCTTTCAAGCCAAGAGACTTCCAGCTTTCTAAAATTGTTGTTTGACTATTACTTTAAGTGAATTTTATTGTGTTTCAAATCCCAAGCATAGATGACAGGCTGTATAGGTTTATCTTTATGAAATTTAGAGTGTAATTTCCCTAATTTGATGTTTTTTTAAATATTGCATTGAGTTATCTGAACTTTGACTTCATGGTGGGATTATACTTTCCAGTCCTTCACTTTGGACTTGGCTATATACTTGCTTTATATACTTACTTGGGTGTTAAGAGTCAAAGCCTAGTCATATGCTTATTTGCTGAGGTAGGCCTCCTACAGATCTGTGATCATATAGGAATAACTTTCCTAAGTTAGCTGTTCCCACTTCAATCTGGAACACAGAAGGAACTCATATGCTGCAGACCTAAGCCCAACCTATGATGAGAAGCCAAGCCTACATGGAGCTTCGCCTTGAGCAGAACAGCTCAACCAAACCCAGTGTTAGTCAACACTGAGCCAACATGTTTCCTGCATAGTGAAAATGAGTATTGGTTGGCTTTGTTATTCAGATTATCTATCATATATATATATGTATGTATAATCAAATATATTAGGCATATATAGATAGATATACACATATACACACACTATATGTGAAGAGGGATAGATTTAAATTTTTAGTAAAAACTTTTAGGTTGCCTACTCAAATCACATTCTAATTTTTCTTCTCTCTTGCTAACAGAATCCAAATTAATTAGAGTATCCACCACCCAGGGAAGTTGATTTAAGAACTTCCAAGACAGTTTAGTTGTTCATGGTTACTAGCTTTTTGCTTTGTTTATTTTTATTTTGCTTGTTTTGCTTTGCTTTTATACAAAGAATAAGTCATTAATATTTTTAAAACTGTTAAGGGGTATATTTTTCCTCCCTGCAAACTTGAAATTGTTAAAGCAAGTCTCAGACCAAATTACTATGCTACACCTAGAACATAACTTAACAATCAAGTATATAAGCTTATCAGTTGTTTCGTCTGTTGTGTACCTTCATGTATCCCACTTCTTTGAATTATTTGCTTCAAATCAGTTGTGTGCTCATAAGCTTGCTCAATGAAAACACATACAAACACCAAAAACAAAATTAATATCTAGCATTTTCTTATTTCCATGATGTAGCTACTATTACCCTGGACAATTTTAAATAACTAATATTAGTCTCTGAATGAGGAACTTGAGAAAGATTCTAACCACTGGTTCATGCTAGCTGGTACACATTAGCAAGAACACATCACTCTTTAAATTCACTTTACATAAAGGATTTGCTCAAGGTCACATGACTCTATTGTATCAGCTGAGTTCAGTTAATCTGATAAAAGGCCTGAGGGAACAACCATCTTTTTTATTGGGTGACTGGACATGGGAATATTTCCAAAGTAACCTTATTCAGCATTCTGAGTGGTAAAAATGTTAGAACCGACTAAATTCTTATAGCCTATCCATATAAATGTAGAAATGTGTTTACAATAGTTTATCTGACTCACAAACTTTTATCAATTCTTGAATTTCACGAATTAAGTTCCATTTCTTAAAATCAATACTGCTAATCAACAGATTCTTAATTTGTTCCATAAAAATCTATTCTGAACTTCTATTAATTAGGAACACATCTGGAGTTACTTAGTGACAAATGTGACTAAATTGTGAAATACGGGCCACTGTTTGGATACTAACCTAAGATAATAGTAACTGACAACTCCCTTGACATAGATAAAAACACACTAGCACATATATGAATATAACTTACGTGCTACCTAGTAGTGACTGCCTCCAGATGTCAAGTAAATTTGAATAGCCTACATCAATGACAACCATTCTGTTAACAGTGATTGTTCTCTTAAATCATAATTTGACCAAGTTTGAAACAATGAGATGTCTGAATAGACATCTACTATGGGACTGCTGAGAAAAATATGCTTGTTCATAAAAAGAAACACACACAAGATATATATCCTATTTTCTCTTGTATGTTAAACTTCTAATTGGTTTACCAGGAATTTTTGATGGTAAAATTGTGCCTATAATGGGAGCTAAATTAACAGGCAAAGCCAACATACTATGGACTGCAAAAAAATAAAGGACCTGCTTTTGTTTTTTGTTTTTAATGATGTCTTTGGCACAGTATTAAAAATTCTAAGAACTCTCTTAAATTACATTTTGAAGGTAAGATAATAAATGTACATGATTTTACAGTCATATTAATTTACTTTTTGTAGCCTAGTTAGAAGTCATTCTACCTAATATAAATGTATGTCTGTATCTGAAGAGTCTGATTGAGTTATATATTTTCTCAGGTACCAAGATATTTAGAGGTAAGCTTCTAAGTCATCCTCATTATGAAATGGGTAGGTATAAGAAATATAATAATTGCTACTATCTGCATTAAAATTCCTTTCTATGATATATGATCATCTTTCAAAGTTTAAGATAAGAAATATCTGTAAACAAGTATGCACATAAAATGAAACTAATATTAAGAAAGCAAAAACAAAACAAAAAATACATTTATTTTATCTAAAGTTATATTTGTGGTATATTTCATTATGGATGGGATAATTGATTTTTACTACTAGATTTAAATCAGACATATATTATTAGATGCCTGAGATATAGTATTTTTGAAAGTTTTGGTTTGAAAAGCAATTTGTTTTGAAATATGTTATCATACTTTTCAATTAAACTAGAGCACATGGGTTTAGAGTTAATTGACGCTTCCAATGTCATGACTTTGCTTTTAAAACTAAAGCATGAATAGTACCTGTATATTATAGTTGAGTCCCGAAGATGTTGGAAAGGATGACTAAATCATAAATTTTAAAAATCACATTTTTTCTAATTTTGTCAAAATATGTCAAATATGCTTTTGAAACTGTGTTTATTTTAGTGTAAATTCATTTTGATATCATCTGTTAAAGTTCTTCCTTGTGATAAAGAATAGCAAATAACACTCTTAAAACCTGTAAGATTAAAGCAAAGGATGGGTAACAAGAATAAATGGGAAAAAACTGTTTCACAGATAAAAATCTACAATAACATCTGAGAATATAACGCTTAATCAGATTTTGTTCTCCCAAAAATGTTACAAATGTTTCAAATAGATAAGAAGTGATGCTGTGGCTGCCACAACAGGGATCTCGGTTAATGCAAACCATCAACATTTCTAGTCCTGAGTCTTTCTGACTCTAAACCTGTACCCGCCATAAAACCAACAATAAAACTAAATTCATAAAGAAACAAAAATTGTAATATAATTTCTTCTAGTTCCCTATGATAGCTAGTCTCAAGGAATGACCCCCAATGACTCCTTCCCTCCAAGTGTCTATATGCCACTTCTCACAACAACAGGTGAAGACTATTTCATCTGCCCGTAAATCTGTGTAAGCCTTATGATTAGCCTTGCTAGTGGGATGTGTCACAAACAACAATATGAAATTTTCAAATCCAACCTCAAAACGACTGCCAGTTTTCACTTTATGCCTCTTAGAACTCAGTCACCTCTCTGTGAGAAGCTCAAACCACATATAAAAGTCAAGTAGTTAAGAACAGAGGTGTGCCGGGCTCGGTGGCTCAGCCTGTAATCCCGCGCCTTTGGGAGGCTGAGGTGAGCGGATTGCCTGAGCCTGCGGGTTCGAGACCCACCTGGGCAGCGAGACCTCATCTCTACAATAAATCAAAAAATCAGCTGGGCATGGTAGCGCATGCCTATAATTCCGGCTACTTGGAAGGCTGAGGCGGAATGATCACTGGAGCCCAGCAGGTCGAGGCTGCGGTGGCCGGGAGCGGCCACTGCACTCCAGTCTGGGCGACAGAGTGAGACTCCAACTCAAAAAAAAAAAAAAGAACAGAGGTGTTTTGTTGACAGCCTCAACTGAGGCCCCATGTAACTGGATCAACCTCCAACTGTGTGAATGAGCCATTTTGGATATTCCAGCCAAATAGGCCTCGTAGTTTATCGCAGCCTCAGAGAATCATGAGAAACAATAAAATTGCTACTTTTTGATCCACTAAATTATGTTTTATTTCAGTTGAAGTCAACTGAGAAAGTCCTCTAGATCTACATTCTATAAGAATTCATGAGTTTTAAATTTGAGAATTGTCAGTTCTTAAGATTTGAACTGACCCTCCTGTATATTCCTAAAATCTAACTTAAGACATCTGTACAGATAAAAGAAGTAGAATGCTATTTGCAAGACACTGGGTAGGGAATTTGGCAGTACAGAGTTTTGGCAATAGAGAGATGCATGACAAAGATATTTATCTCAACATTTTGCAGTGTTGTAGAAAACTCAGTGTTGTAAACACTAAATGCTTTATGCATATATTAAATTTGTATCTCATAAAGAGTGCAGCTGTTGAGAAAAGGAAATCTGAAGGGATTTTTGAAAGATGAGGGATGCTATAAAACTAAATACAATTGAAATAGACTTAACAGAGAGAAAAAATTCCAGATTTACTTGACAAACTCCAAGTGTGTGTATATAGGGTCAATTTAAGATGTAGTTAGAGTGAAAGCTGGAGAAGTAAGCATGAACCAGATCTTGAAGTGCGTGGTAAACCCAGTAAATCAATTTGGATCTTTTAATACAAGTATTAAATAGCCATTTTAGTGTTTCAAATAGAGAGTTGTCATATGTAAGCATGAGTGAGAAAATTGTTTTATAAAAGTTAAAACTGTATTAAAGTGATGTGTAGCCTTTCCACTTGTATTCATGAGAGATTATCAAGTTCTGGAATTACTTTTCTGACATAAATGCCTAGAAAACTTGATAAAGTATGTGGGGAAAAAAACTCATATGCTAAGAAAGTAAATTTTCAGTGCTGTCTCACACTAAAAAGAAAAGGATGTTAGGTAATACATATGCTGTTTAGGTTGATTTAGCCTTTCTACAATGTATACATACATCAAAATATCGTATTATATACCACAAACATATACAATTTTTCATAAATTAACAATATTTAAAGGAAACAATTTGCAGATATCAGAAAATAAGCAGGACCAAAATTGTATTCCCTAAGATAAAGAGCATATTGGAATTGAGCCCTACCATCGCTCGGAATTTCTGCCTGAAGGCATCTTTCACTATGTCATGTTGGAAAATAGAACCTGGCATGTTCACTGATTTGACAAGACAAAGGTCTGAGTTCAAGGAGACTGAACTGACTAGAATGACAGGGTATAATTCCTGAGAGGAGAGAGTTATGGGTAGAAAGAGTTCCATAAATTTGCATAGTTACCTCTGAGTCTTTTTGTATGCCAAGTAAATCTGCATGTGTATATGCTAGAAATTCATAAGACTGGGCAATAATATGCAAAAAAATAAACAATTATAGAAGTGTGAAAGCACTCTCCGTACTTGGACTGGATTAAAAAATGTGGTACACATATACAATGGAATATTTTGTAGTCATAAAGAAGGATAAAATTATGGACTTTGCCGCAACCTGGATGGGTTTAGAGTCTATCATACTCAGTTATCTATCACAGAAACAAAGAACGGAGTACCGCATGTTCTCACTCATAAGTGGACCCTGAACACCTAGAATAATACTGCAAAAAAGGGATTAGCAATACTGGCACACTGCCAATGGGAGGGAGCACACATCAATAAATGTGCTTGAACCCAATCCAGGTGAAGTGAGGTTCAATGGAAGGCCTAAAATTTCACCTGTACCTAAACCACTTATGTATGCAATACTGACTTGTACCCCACAACTTTAAAATAAAATAAAATAAAATTTATTTTAAAAATAAAACAGTTTTAATGGGTTTGAAAAGTAATAAATGGCTAGGAATTCAACAACCTTCATTCTTTTTATTTGCTCTGGCTATACAAAATACGCATCTTTTAACTAAAAAATGTGAAATTAAATCAAAGCAAAAGGTACAAACAGTTTGCCTACATGTTTTGCTATGGGTATCTCTAGAGGAAAGAGAAATTCATTATGGTTAATGAAAATAAACTGCATCTTTGGAGAAAATCGAAATGATGATACCTAGAGATGTTAAAACACAACATTTTCTCCTATTTATATTAAATAACTAAAAATGAAGATAAAAATGAAAACTTAATTTCTTTATTGCTAATTTTTGAATTTTCTTAGGTTAGTTGGATGGATGAATGAACTCAAAATTTTGTTGTTGTTGTGACTGTTATAAATATTTGTTCTTAAATGAAGCTTTGTAGTATCTTTAAAAGTAATTATACATAGAGAGTAGATCTTAAACATTTTCACCACACATACAAAAAATGGTAACTATGTGAAATGATTGATGCGTTAATTATTTTGATTGGGGTAATTATTTCACAATGCCTATAAGCGTATGCATTCACATTTTATAATTATGTGCAAATATACATTCATAATGTATATGAACATCTTATTTATGCACAACATTTTTGTATCAACCTCAATAGAACTGGGGGGGAAATGTCATCATACATAAAACTTATCCCTTGGACTTTCATTCTGTTTTCTAACAACTTCAGTGGCATTGCTCAATGTCTATATCCATGGTCATTGGTGTGTAAAACCATGTGGAACTCAAGGTTTAATACAAGCATACCATTTAAAAATATTTATTTGTCATTCATTTGATCTACTTATTCCAAAAATATTTAAGACATATAAATAAAAAGTCACTTAAAATAAAACATGAAATCCAAAAGTAATCATTATTTTCTCATAAATAAGGTTCACCATTATACTAAGTTAAGTGAGATGAATCAAGTTTCATCTTTAAGAAGAAAAGTTAATTGTTTGAGTTCAGAAAGAATTGCAACTTAGAATTGGATTAAAATAGTTACAGATAAGAAAAGCACCATCAAAATTTAAAATACAAATTTAAATAATAGGTAAGATAGTTTGTGTTAGTGAAGAAGTCAGAGAAATTTAAGGGAAAGTTGCTTGATGTCTGACTCTACATATCAGGTAGCAAAATAAACCTGTTCATGCCAGGAAGCGATATAGCTCAAAATGTTGTTCTTAAAATATATGTAATAAAAATGGAAGTGGCAAAAAAATCTACCAAAACCAGATTATTACTCAATAAATCACATTCAAAAGAGCATTCTGGTTCATATTAGATAAAGTTAATATTTTTAATTTTATCTGTACTAGAATTCAAGTAATGTATCATAATTAAAACCTATCCAGATCAGAAATCTCACTTCTCACGTTCCTTGTTTTCCAAACCAAGCCTTGCAAATGATAGGTACTGCATGAGTATTAGATGAATGAATACATATTTCTAAGACAATAAAGAACTGAAATATTATTATAATGCAAGAAGTTTGTAATACACCATTTTAAATGATTTAGTAAAAAAAGATAATGAAAACTAAAAACAAAACAAAATATGTTTCAATACTTAGTACTCAACTATACAAATCACTTACACAAGTTCAGATAACTGCAACTTAGATTAACAACTATCAAATTTATTAGACTAGTTTTGTGGCTATTTTATAGCTTCTGAAAAAGTCAATAACTTACAAATGGCCCAAACTCATAATCAGCCTTTTTAATGGATAATAAAAGCTTGCATAGTAGCTATACTGGACCAATAAAATTTACTGAAGAAGCAATGAGTTTACAAATGGTTTGTGAAAGAATGCTACACATGAAAAAAATTGGTATAAAAATAATTTTCAAAAGAAACAAGATCTTCAGTAATGAAGTTGGAATGCCTAAATGTGAAATAACCTACATAGAACATATCACAAATAATAATCTATAAATGAGTAGATAAGAATTCTTCAGAACATAAAGGAATAAACAAACAAGACTCGTGCAATGTTACTTTTCCTTATTTGATAATGTATTTTCTGGAATATCTCTCAATTAAAATAGCAAAGTAAAACCTTTTTTTAGTTTTAAAAAAACTAGTAAGAAATATAGCCATAAACTATCAAATAAAAATAGAACTGGTTAAAAAAAAAAATGATCAAATAGACCTGAGTTTTTTTTGTTTTTTTTTTTTTTTGAGTTGGAATCTCACTGTGTTACCCAGACTGGAGTGCAGTGGCTGCTCCCGACCACCGCAGCCTCGACTTGCTGGGCCTCCAGTGATCCTTCTGCCTCAGCCTTCCAAGTAACTGGAACTACAGGTGCATGCTACCGGCTAATTTTTGATTTATTGTAGAGATGAGGTCTTGCCAAGTTGCCCAGGAGGGTCTCGAACCCACGGGCTCAAGCAATCCAGTAACCTTAGCCTCCCAAAGGTGCAGGATTACAGGTTGAGCCACCGAGCCGGGCTAGACCTGAGTCTTATAGCAAAAAAAGAAGAAAAAAAAAAGACAAAAGGCTTCTGTGAAAGTTAATTTGATTGAACAATGGAACACCCAGATAGCTGCTAAAACATAATTTATGAGTCTGTCTGTCTGTCTGTGAGGGTGTTTCAAAAAAGTATTAACATTTGAATCAGTAGACCCAGTAAAAAAGATTCACCTGCATCAATGTAGTTGGCCATCATCCAATTAATTGAAGGCCTACCCAAAGAGAACAAAAAAGCAGGAAAAGGGATAATTCTTTCTGTTTTCTTGAGCTGGGATATCAATCTTCTCCAGCCCTCAGATATTGAAGTTTTTGGTTCTTGGGTCTTCAGATTCTAGGACTTATACCAGCAAACCTCTATTGTTAACCTCATACAGAAAACTTTCTCTAGGTGTCCTGGCTTTCCAACTTAAAGATGACATATTGTGTGACCTTCAGGTCATCAAAACTGTGTAAGTTAATTTCCATAATAAATCTTTTCTATAACTGTATATATATCTTATTGATCATATTTCTCTGAAAACCTAAACTGATACCATTTCCTATGTCCTTGAGAACTGGCGAAACAAAAATAGCCACAGATATTTACCTCCAAATGAAGGGATACCCGACATATGCAGAAACTTTAATGGCAGAATTTGAGAATATCGGCCAAAACTGGGTACAGGCTTTACAGTATCTCATTTACTAATAAATGCACAGAGATCACTAGAAATTCAGTCAGTTTCAGGATGCACTTGCCCTTATAAATGTTGTCAATTTTCCACCTGAAATTATCTTCTATGATAAAGTCCTTTAACAGAATGAAATGTGTGGAAGTCAAATCCAAATCAAACAAAATAGGAAATCTAAGGACAAAAAAATTTGAGCAAGAAAAAAATAAGCATATTTTATAAATAATAAGTTCAAATGATGTCAGACTTATAATTAGAAGAGAAGAGAAAGCACCAGAGATTGTCTCAACAACTCCTATTCCCACACAGGAACTATCTTCTATAGTAATATATATCTCACCTAAATATGAGAGAGAGAAAAGGATTTAAGGCAAATCTTATATTTTAAAAAACCAGAATAATTACTTTATGGATAAGAAATTATAAGGAAAATAATGCATCCCAAACAGATAAAAACTGTCCCGACCAGCGGGACAAGTAAAACGTGGGCACGAGGAGGACTACCTGCTGCTGGTGAAAAGAGAGAGAGAGACCAAGAGAGAAAGAGACAGGAGACACGCAGAATGGAGGCAAGACAGTGTTCTGATCAAGCCTCAAAATTTTATTGTTAGGCGATTGCTTATATACATAGCAAAGAGGGGCGGGCTGAAATAGGGCGTGTGGCGGCTTATGATAGGAGGAAGAGTAGTGGGTGGTATGAGGAGAGGAGGTGGGAGGGGTGTTGTGGTTTGGCGCGCGCGGGCTTTTCGGAGGACAAAGAAGAAGGCTTATATAAGATGGCTGCTAATTGTTAAAATGGCTGCTATTTGTTAAAATGGCTCCCAACAAAAAACTATGATCTAGCATTTGAAAATAGTTTAAAATATTTTTCAGATTAAATGTAAATATGTATATTTCAGAATTTCTAAAACTCAAAATTGAAATATTTGAATAAAGTAAAAGATAAAAAGCAGACAGAAGCCAAAAAAGAATTGGAAGTGAGAGAAAAATTACTTCAGAAATATAGTTTGAAGTATGCGTAACTTAAGAGCAATTAACACTACAGAGGATGTCATATCAGAGATGCAGAATGGAAATGTGAAAAAATTCACATTTAAAATGAGATTAAAATGATGTTAGAGAAAGTAATAAATAGAGAGGATAAGCAAAGAGGGACCAACATATACATAATAAGAAGCTACAAATAATCAAAACAAAGCTAGAGAACAAATGAACAATTATATATTCTAGTAAGTTTAAAAGAACTTGATTTTTTGGAATAACTACCTTGTAACTCACACTCAAAATGTAATTGATTCAATATTATACTGTATCTTAAAATCTGTTTAAATGCACTCATGTTCTGCAACATATAAAAGAACTTCAGGTTAACTGCATTTGTAAATTGTATTTATAGGAATTATTTGGGTACTCAGTAAGTTGTTAAATCTGAAAATAAAAATTTAAAGAACAAATCAAATGTATAAAATATATAAATTATGTTTATATATTGAAACAGAAACTTTGAAGTTAGTTTGTAGATGAGAACAAAACTACTCAACCTCAAAGTTTGTTAGAATAGGCTAGACTCCCACAGAGTCTGCAAAAATTTGCAAACTAATCATAAAAGCTTAAGAGAGAGCTCATGTTTTGAAACTGAAACTTTCACAAATTGAATACGAATTGCTTAAATTCCTGAAAAGACTTTTCATTCAAAAATCACCCTTGAGGACAACAAAAACTTTCATCAGTAAACTTAGAACATAATGGCACCCAAGAAATTATAGAACTGACTATTCTTGGAGGGTTTCTAGAAGGTAGTCACTTATCTTTGTGGTTAAAATAAGAAAAAATGAGTCCCCTTACCCTTTTGATATAATTTCTTGTAGGAAGTTGCCCCATAAAAATATCTGCTGCATAAAAGAAGAGTCATAGCTATAACTTTTATTTTGCTCTATGGTGATCATGTGGTATTGAAAAAGAAAGCAAAGTTCTGAACATTTAGGTCAGAGGCTATGAGCCTGTATCATTAGCACTTCAATAGATCATTCTGGAGGAATTAGCATCAATTTGAATGATGTTTGCAGTGCCCTCTTTACAAATAGCTGCTCCACTTTCCCTGTTTTTTGAACTACTTGCATGAGACAACAACTTCTTCAAGAGATGCCCTGATTGGAGGAGCAATAGTATAATTTCACAACACCAAACTTGTGAGGCAAGAGTGATAACTTACTTTTTACAGAGAGTGCTGTATTCTCAGAAACATACACATTTTCCCACAGACACCAGTATTTCAATATACAAATATGCATGTTTTTCTTAGTGAGGGTAGTATAATGTTGATATACAAAAAGTGACTTTAATCTAAAGATGAAACAGAAGGGAAAGTTAAACCTGGAAAAAGCTTCAAAGATTATTGATCTTTGCACTCATTTCAGTGTCTGCAACACAAAATACACTAAATAAATTTCCCAATTTTATAGCTAACACACTATGAGTCTAAAAACATACACATTTTCCCACAGACACCAGTATTTCAATATACAAATATGCATGTTTTTCTTAGTGAGGGTAGTATAATGTTGATATACAAAAAGTGACTTTAATCTAAAGATGAAACAGAAGGGAAAGTTAAACCTGGAAAAAGCTTCAAAGATTATTGATCTTTGCACTCATTTCAGTGTCTGCAACACAAAATACACTAAATAAATTTCCCAATTTTATAGCTAACACACTATGAGTCTAAGAAAGACATGTTTAGCTTCCAGTTAAGTGTTTATTTTCATTTAACAATTATAGAACCAAAATTAGATGTTTCTCTGAACACATCCAAATTAGGTGACCCATACGTAGCATGTGTAATACTCTACTGGTTTTGTAATGAAGTCTATATTATAAAAATCATAAAGTGCTTCTTTTACTTATTTTCTTTTCTCCTTTCCTTTCTCCATGCATGAGTGCTTATATGTAGTCATTTTGTTAGACAGTAGTCACTTCAATTGATTAACCTTATATCTTAACTCTGAGGGGCTACCCACAAGATTAAGAAACTTGTTTTTCTTTTAAAGTACAATAATTCTTAAGTCATACAGACCTCCCTAATGGCGTCTAAAAGTTTTTCAGTCAGAGGATGTTAACAGCTTTGATCACTGGTGTTCTCACCTCCTGCATACCTGACTTACTCATAAAACCCCTAGTTACATTCAAAAGCATTATTAGATTTGAGAATTTATTTTTCCAATCCTTACACTTTGGCCAAATCCAATAAAGCTTTCTGTGTTCCTAAGTGTTGATGTGCCAGTGTTTGGCTCTCTGAGCTTATTACTCAACCCAACTTTTGGTGTATTACAGCTGCTTTACTCTTAAGAGCCCTATGTGGAGCATGTCTGTATAAACTGTACACTTTAACTCTCAATTTCTTCCCCTTGTTTAACTACATGCATATTTTCATTGCATTTACAAATAACCTGTGAAATATTCTAGTGGACTCTCCTATTTCATGCATGTTTGTCCTCATTTAATTTATCCTGACATTAAAAAATTTACAGTTGGGGCTTGAATGATATATGCATATGGGTGATGGAAATATTGAGTGCAAGATAGGCAACTTGGAGCTTACTCAATGTACGAAAACATAATTTTTATGCTGTCTTTTTTACCTCTAGGGAAAAACCCTATTCTTTTTCCAAATCTCTTCCTCCTGACAGAAAGAACCAGGTAATTATCCAACCTGAGTCAGGTTTTCCATCATTCAGTTGATTTTCCCTTCTGACAAGATTTACATCTGACTCATAACAGTTTGATTTATTGTGTCAAGAGCACAATGGGAATCCAAAGCAGGTTGACCATAACGTTTTCAAAATTGCAGACAAAGGCGGAGAGCTTTGTTCTTTTCTCAAAAGAATCGTTGTCCCCACTTTTGCTCTTATAAAGCAATTCCTGAAGGATCTTGTTACAAGAGAGTTTTCATGAATTGTAACCTTTAAATTCATATATGCACGTACACCAAGAAGGACTGTTCCATACCATTTATTGAGTGAAGTGTTTAAGGATCTTAGTTGTCTGAAGAGAAATCTGCATATATAAGGTCACTAGTTTCTTTTGGGATTTTTTTTCAGTGCTATAGTAATCAAATATCCTTCTTAGTTTGCAAGCAAATTCATATGGATTAGATATATAAACTCCAATGTAAATAGCCTAGAAATTGTGAGGACTTGGATCAGGAAGCACTTTTAAGGTCTCTGGAGCTTTTTCCATAAGCTAGAAGTTGTTTTAAAAAATCCCAGTGAGGTTCCATGAAATATCAATTCTATATTATGGAATGTGAAAATATAAGTGGAAAAAATTAAAAATTAAAACTAAAATTAAACAAAGGCAAAGTGGTACTCTAAGCAGACCACAAGAGTCATTTGGGAGTCTCTTTATTATACACATTCTACATTTTCTCAGAGTAGAATTTCTCATCTTAAACTGTGTAAATTGCACTTTCAATGTTTGAGCTCTATCTCATTCCAACTGCTTTCCAGGAATTTCCATTTTGTTTTTGAGCATCAATAGGCACTTCTCCCCACCTAATTTTTCCACTTCAGTTCTTTCTCACTTTCTTCATTACACAGTTAAACAGAAGATTTTTTTTTTTTTTTTTTTGATTTGGAGTTTCACTCTGTCACCCAGACTGGAGTGCAGTGGCCGCTCCTGGCCACCGCAGCCTCGACCTGCTGGGCTCCCGCGATCCTTCCGCCTCAGCCTTCCCAGTAGTCAGAATTACAGGCATGCGCTACCACGCCCGGCTGATTTTTTGATTTATTGTAGAGATGAGGTCTCGCTGCCCAGGTGGGTCTTGAACCTGCAGGCTCAGGCAATCCACTCACCTCAGCTTCCCAAAGGCGCGGGATTACAAACTGATCCACCGAGCCTAGCTAAACAAAAGATTTTTGAAGATCAATTTTCTAAGTACTTCTCTGTATTAATTTGCTAAGGCTACTATAACACAGTACCACAGGTTGGAGACTGAAAGTACGTAATCATGGTGTCAGCACATTCGGTTTCTTCTGAGGCTACTCTCCTTGACTTGCAGATGGTTGTTGTCTTCTAGGTATATCCTCACTTGGTCTTTCCACTGTGCACACCCAACCTGATGTCTCTCTTTTTGTACACATTTTCTCTTTTTACAAGGATACCCATCCTAATGGCCTCATTTTGACTTCCCTCAAATATTGTGAGGTACTGAGTTGAACACATAAATTTGAGGACACAAGTAACCCATAGCATGCTATGTTTATGAACGCTAGGATATTTAAGTGAATAAAAGATAATTATTTTCTTTTTTTTGTCTCTGTGAGTTCACAACAATATAATCAATACTTTTTTAACTTAACTTTTTTATTTTAAAATTGTGGGGCACAACTCAGGGTTAGGTATATAAATATTCACTGGGCAGGTACCCTTGTTGATGAGGTATGCCCCCCTTCCCCAGGCAGTTTCCCACTACTGCCAATCCCACCTCCCCACCACTCCCTACACCCATGCAGTTTCCTGTGACTGTCAATCCTTTCCCATTCTGCAATGATGTGGTGTAGGAAAAAAGCCTTGAGCAGTTCCAATCATCATATTCCAGGAACTCAACACTTTATAACCAGTTTGGGAGAGAACAAGCCCCAAGGGCAAACCCCACAGCTTCAGACATTTCCTGGTTGGGTGGGTTGCCTGAGAACACTTGTGGCCCTGAGGCTGGCTGCGTATTGACATTCAGATCACAGATTGCCTGAGGCAAAGGCGGGAGCCAGGTGGGACACATTGCCATAGCAACCTCTCACTCCCCTTATAAATTCTTCTGTGCCTGTTCTGCATAACAATAACAGCAGGACTCTCTCCTAATCCCAACCGGGGAGCCAAGAATGCATACTTGTGGGGTGCTTCAGCTCATTTCTCCTGCAATACCCCCAAACTCAAAACAGATGAGAAAATTTAGAAAATTCCCAAAGTCACACCATCAACCTATGCTGGCTGGGCACTTCCTTGGAGTTACACACACCAAGGAGAAAACCTATGGCTACATTAATAGCCAGCTTTCTCCAAAAAGCACCACCTCCTGGCCAGAGGTTAACAGTACAACCCACCACATTAGATACTTTAAAACCTCTGCTTTGGGAAAGACCTGATTCCAAACTCCAACTAACACCACTTTTCAAGCTGTTTCAGCCACTCAGGATTCCATGATCCAATGCAGGTACATAGTATAGATCTGCTACATCTGTCAATTGAGAAATTCACCACACCAAGGAATATATAACCAAGGAAACACTACAATGCCTATGCCAACTTTCTGCCAAACTCAGATATGAAGAAACTATCTACCCAAATGAGAAGGAACAAGAAAAATAATTCTGACAGCATAAAAAAAAAAACAGAGTTCTCCATCACCCCCGAGATACAACACCAAATCTTCAGCAATGAACCCTAATCAAAATGAAATGTTTGAAATTCCAGACATGGAATTCAAAAAGTTGATGAAAACTGAAAACCAACATAAAGAAAGTAAAAAAAAAAACACTTTTCAGGAGGAGGATGAAAAATTCTTGAACGAGTTGGACACCTTTTAAAAAAATGAAATACTGGAAGTGAAAGAAGTATTTAAGATGGTACAAAATGCAGTGAAAATTTTTAATAGTAGACTAAAGCAAGTAGAAGAAAGGTTCTCAGAACTCGAAGACAAGGTTTTTAAATTAACCCAATCAGACAACAATAAAGACAAAAGAATCAAGAGAGTGGAACAAAGTTTCCAAGAAATGTGGGATTATGTAAAATGTCCAAACCTAAGAATCATAGGTGTTCCTGAGGAAGAAGAAAATGCAACATGTCTGGAAAGTTTATTTAAGGGAATAATGGGGGAAAACTTCCCCAGCCTTATCAGAAATCTAAATATCTAGATTCAAGAAGCCCCGAAACCTCCCAAAACATTTATTGCAAAAAGGTCATCACCAGGGCATATAATAATCTTGCTATACAAAGTTAATGTGAAGGAAAGAATTTTGAGAGAAGCGAGACAAAAGCATCAAATAACTTACAAAGGTAAACCTATCAAACTAACAACACACTTCTCAGAAGAAACCTACAAGCCGGAAGGAATTAGGACCCCATCTTCAGTTTCCTCAAACAGAATAACTGTCAGACAAGGATTTTTGTATTCTACAAAACTAAGTTTCATAAATGAAGAAGAAATAAAGACCTTCAAAGACAAGCAAACACTGAGGGAATTTGTCCCCACTAGACCAGCTGTACAAGAAATACTCAAAGGGGTTCTAAATACTGAAACAAAAGGTCAAAGTAAACTAGTAAAAAAAAACCTCTGGAAAACATAAAGTTCATAGACTTTATGGAATGCCAATGTAATAGAGAAAATAAATAAATAAAGCAAACAGATAACAACCACTATGATGAATAGAATAGTACCTTACATATCATTATTAACTTTGAAAGTAAATGGTCTCAATGTCCTACTAAAAAAGATATAGATTGGCAGAATGGATTGAAAAAATACACCAAAATATCTGTTGCCTTCAAGAGACTCACTTAACTCATAAAAACTTCTATATACTCATGGTTAAAGAGTGGATAAAAATATTCCACACAAATGGAGACCCAAAATAAACAGAAGTAGTCATTCTCATATTAGATAAAACAGACTTTAAATTAACAATAGTAAAAAATTACAAAGATGGCTATTATATTATTATAAAGAAATCAATTCAGCAAGAAGACATAATAATTTTAAATATATATGCACCTCCCACCAGAGTTATAAAACAAATTCCACTAGTCCTAATAAAAAAGAGATAGACAGCAATACAATAAGTGCTGTCAGCACTCCACTGACAGCAATATGCAGATCGTGAAGGCAGAAACTCAACAAAGAAACATGGGAGTTAAATAGGATTCTAGAGGAAATGGAACTAACAGCCATCTACAAAACATTCCATCCCCAACTACAGAATATCCATTTTTCTCATCAACACATAGAACATTTTTTAACATAGACCATATATATGATAGGTCACAAATTAATTCTCATCACATTCAAAAAATAGAAGTCATATCAAGTACCATCTCAGACCATGGTGGAATAAAAGTAGAAATTAACTCTAAGAAGAACTTATGAAGTCATACAGAGACATGGAAGTTAAATAATTTGCTCCTGAGTGATCTGTGGGTCAACAATGAAATCAAGATAAAAATGTTAAAAGTCTTTGAAATGAATGACAACAAGGAAACAAGTGTTCAAAATCTCTGGAGCACGGCCAAAGCTGCGCCCACAGGAAAAGTTATAACCCTTAAGGCCTACATTAGTAAGATGGAAAGATTGCGTATTGACAACCTAACATCAGACAAGAAATTAGAAAAAACATGGACAAACTAAATCCAAAGCCAGCAGAATAAAGGGAATAACAAATATCAGAGCAAAACTAAATGAAATGAAAATTTAAAATAAAACCAATGAAGCAAGAGTTTGAGTCTTTCAAAAGATAAACAAAATTGTCAAGGCGCTAGCAAGATTCATTAAGAAATGAAGAGAGAATACTCAAATTGGCTCAATCAGAAATGAAAACGAAGACATTGCTACTGATAAAACAAAAATTCAAAGATCATTCAAGACTATTGTGAATACTTTTATGCGCACAAACTAGACAATCGAGAGGAAATGGACAAATTCTTGGAAACATATAACCCCTAACCTTGTATCAAGAAGAAATAGAAACCCTGACCATACCAATAAAGAGTAGTGAGATTGAAACAGTAATTAGAATTCTCTCAACAACAAAAAAATTCAGGACCTGATGGAATTATTGCTGAATTCTACCAGACCTTCAAAGAAGTACTGGTATCAATTTTACTGAAGATGTTCCAGAAGATTGTGGAGGAGGGAATCTTCCCTAACTCTCTCTATGAGGTTACTAGCACTCTGATACAAAAACCAGGAAAAGACACAACAACAAATAAACTACAGACCAATATCATATGAGAACACAAATGCAAAAATCCTCAACAAAATACTAAGAAACAGATTTCAACAGCATATAATAATAATAATAATATCCCATGATCAAAGATTAAAGGATATTTAACATACACAAGTCAGTAAAAGCTATCCTCTACATAACAGAATTAAAAACAACAAAAAAAAATATGATCTTTACAATTGATGCAAAAAAACAGCATTTCATAAAATTCAGCATTACTTTATGATAAAAGCCTTTAGCAAAATTGGCATACAGGGAACATTCTTCAATATAATAAAACATACCCTGGGAAAGGACACCCTATTTAATAAATGGAGCTGGGAAAATTAGATATCTACATGCAATAAAAATGATGCCTGTCTCTCCCCATGTACAAAAATTAACTCAAAATGGACTAAAGACTTAAATGTTAGACCTAAAATCATAAAAAGTTCAAGAAAACAGCAAAAATTCTTCCAAACATTGGTCTAGGCAAATAATTTATGGCAAAACCCCAACACTAAATGCAACTAAAACAAAAATAAATAAGTAGCACTTAATTAAACTAAAAAGCTTCTGCACAGCAAAATAATAATCAATAGAACACATAGGCAATATGTAGAATGAGAGAAGATATTCACAATCTATACATCTGACAAAAGTCATATTCAGAATCTACAAAGATCTCAAAAATCAGAGAGAAGCAAAGCAAATAACCCCATTAAAAAGTGAGCAAAATAAGCCGGGCTCGGTGGCTCAGCCTGTAATCCTGCGCCTTTGGGAGGCTGAGGTGAGTGGATTGCCTGAGTCCGCGGGTTCGAGACCCGACTGGGCAGCGAGACCTCATCTCTACAATAAATCAAAAAATCAGCCGGGCGTGGTAGCGCATGCCTGTAGTTCCGGCTACTTGGAAGGCTGAGGCGGAAGGATCGCCGGAGCCCAGCAGGTCGAGGCTGCGGTGGCCGGGAGCGGCCACTGCACTCCAGTCTGGGCGACAGAGTGAGACTCCCT
>NW_007247378.1:987592-1001032 GCF_000164805.1 Carlito syrichta
TCAAAAAAAAAAAAAAAAAAAAAAAAAAAAAAAGTGAGCAAATGACATGATTAGACATCTCTCAAAAGAAGACATACAAATGGCCAACAAACATGAAAAAATGCTCAACATTATTCATAATCAGGGAAGTGCAAATTAAAACTACAATGAGATACCACCTTACACCAGTCAGAATAGCCATTATTAAAATATCTAAAAGTATTAGATGCTGGTGCAGAAACAGAGAAAGGAGAGCACTTATACACTGTTGGTGGGAGTGTAAATTAGTGCAGTCTCTGTGGAAAGTGGTATGGAGATTACTCAAAGAACTAAAAGTAGATCTACCATGTGATTCAGCAACCCCACTACTAGGTATCTACCCTAAGGAACAGCGGTCATTATATAAAAAATACACCTGCACCCACACTTTTGTCACAGCACAATTACAACTTCGAAGATATAGAATCAACCTAAATGGTCATCAAATTATCAGTGAATAATAAAAATGTGGTACATATATGCCACGGAATATTACATAGCCATTAAAAAAAAGGAATTAAATCATGTCCTTTGCAGCAACATGGTTGGAGCTGAAGATCATCATCCTAAGCTAACTGACTCAAAATCAGAAAAACAAACACTGCAAGGTCTCACTCATATGCAGGAGCTAAACAGTCATAAAGATGGAAATAATCGACATTGGGGACACCAATAGGAGAGAGGGGAGGGGTTTTCGTGTTCAGAAACTACCTACAGGACAGAATGCTCACTTGCTGGGAAACAGGCCACTTGAGACTCAATCCCCACTACTACACAATATGGCCACGTAACAAATACGTATTTGTATCCACTGAATCCAATATATATATTATATATAAAATGTTGAAAGTAAAAATTCTTTAAATAGCATATTTACTGGCTGCATTACATTCTATTGTACATATTTAATATAAACTATTAATCATTTTTTCACTAAGGAATTTCAGTTTGCAACTTTTTATTAATGTAAAAAGTACTTATATACTATATATTGAAGATATTTAATACACTTTTAATAACTTTCTTATGATTGATATCTACAATTAAAATTACTTTGTCAAAGAACTTTTTTCAATTGACTTCAAGTGTTCTTAATATTTATCCATTCATTCTTAATGAATGAAAAGGCCTTGAAACCCCTTGATGAACAGAATTCTTAATTTTATTGTACTCTGAAATGACTATATGGTATATTTTGTATATGTCAACAAGGTCTGTTTTGTAAGTATGTTTTTCAATTTTTAAACACCTACTTCCACACTGCTCATTTTTCACTCATTAAATGTTGTGTCATATAGTATCTCATTGTGAATAAAAATTTATCTATTCCTAAAGTATGTTCTTTCAACTTTATATTTATATTATTCAGAACTATTTTATCAGTTGTACAAAATTTGGAATTATTACTTCTTCCTGGCAGATTTATTCTTTTATCATAATGAAATGTCTCCTATTCTGTACTAATGATCTTTGTCATGAAATCAATCTTACCTAATATTTGTAAAACTATACTTATTTTGGGTAGTGTTTGCAAGTATAATTTTTATCTTTTATTTTAATCTTTTTGCTTTATGGTATTTTTTGTAAAACTGTAGTAAATAGCTTATGGTGGTCATAATTTTGATTTTCTTTTGTCTATTTTTACAACTTTTTATCCATCAATGAAAAATTATTCCATTGAAATATAATTATTTAGTAGCATCATTTTTTGATAGATGCTCTTATTGGTTATAAAATTATTGATTTTTGGTTTTCTTTTATTACATTATAGTTATTCTACACTCTTTCTTATTCTATTATTTCTGAGAAGTCTGTTGTCCACTTAGTTTTGCTCTCTTCACTCTGTGTCTACTTTTATTTATATTTTTATTTTTGTCTACGATTTTCAGTGGTTTTACTAAGCCATATGTTTGTGTGTTTCCTCATAAGACCTTTGAGTAATTGACATTCTTGATGCAGTGGCTTCAACTTTTTGGAAACCATAAGGCGATCTTTTCAAAAAAATAGTTTCTACTCTATTTTCTCCCACTTTGATTTAATGTTGTAATTGTATATTTGTAATTGAATCATTAATCTATGAGTTTCAAAAACTTTAATTTTTTTATCTTTTTTATGTTTTAAGTCTGTGTAAATTTTTTTTTCTTGCTATCTATTTGAATTTTTGTCTTCAGATGTTTCTAATCTATAGATATATGCATCTATTGTATTTCAGCACATTCAAATAGTATGTCTTCTGTTTTACAGTCAGGTCTTCTCATATGTCTTGTGTGTTTTTGTTTGTTTATTTGTTAGTTTCCATCGTGTGTTGGAAATTATGGATGAGTCTCTCTATTCATGGTAGGATTCCCATCTCCCCCCAAAAATTCAGAATTATCTTTTGGAGGGTGGATCCCTTGTAGTGCAGGCTTCCCCTACTAAATAAGTGTTGTAGGAACCATTCAGCATCAGTGTACCAACTAGCATTGTTGTGAGAGAGAATTTGTGGAAGAAAAGTCCCAAGTTGTGGCAAACAGGTGAGTGATTTTTTTCACCTTAATAATTCATCTGCTCCCACCACACTGAGTGTCCAGCAATTTTTTTCCAAAAATGTTCTAACTCCTATGGAAGAAGTGAAACAAAAAATAAACAAAAAAAAAATGGCAGAAGCACTAAAAGGCATTAAAATTGACAAATTCAAAATGGTTTTGAGCCATGAAAAAACATCTAGATAGGTGTATTACATCAAACAAAGAGTATTTTGAAGGTGACTAAAGTTTAAAATATAAGAATAAATACACAATTTTTGTAAATAAATTTCGGGTTCATTTGGGGGGATTATCCTCATAAAGTTATCTTCCTCGAGATACTACTTACTTTTGTTTCAGGCAGAAAACTAGGCTAAAGGCATTAGCAATCTCAGATCACTATAAATTAATCTGTTATTTAATGATTCAAATATGTGCTTCATTGTCTATGAAGGTGATCTTTTTTTGGTTGTTTTTTCGCTAACATTATAGATCTTCAGTGTCCAAAATGAAAGCTCTGGGACTTTTACTACAGCCTTTCATTTTTGAGAGGCCCTGAATTTTCATTTTACTTTTAGTCTTGTAAGTTTGATAAATGTCCGGCTATTGCCTCAGCTCACAAACCTCATCTTTAGAATAAAAATGCCTCAAGAAAAAAGTAAAGCCTAGTGCGAAGTTTACACCTCTGAGATTCCTTTCTTTCCTGAACTTTTGATCCCTCAAGAACTTGCTGCTTATTTATTTCCTGATACTCATATATATACTAATTTCTTTAATATTTATTTTTCCAGATTTTCTAGTTATTTTAAGTGAAAAAGTTCTTTAAAATACTAGTCGGTGCAACCTCTTTGAGTCCCTTCCCACTGTGGGAGCTTTTCTGTTCTCTCAATAAATCCTGCTTCCTCAAAAAAAAACAAAACCAAAAAAAAACTAGTCATCTGTTGATAGAGGTAGAAATTTTGCTCTCAAGTTTTTACAAAGTTAATTACAGAATGAACTAAAAACACTTTCTTAGAGCATTAATGTGGTTCAAAGATATGAACAAAATGTTGGTCCAAACATTTAATTCAGCAATCTAATATATGCCATGCAATGTGAAGACAAAAGCAGCAAATGTCATCTTCAACTTTTTCGGATCAGTCTAATTTCTGTGAGGGTGTATGTGTGTGCAAACACAGTTGCATAAATGTAGTTTTTATGTTCAATGGATCCCAGAATGGAAGGTGTGTTCTATATTTTCAGAGGTCAAAATTTGATGTGGATCTACTGAGCTTGTCTTGCCAATAGTACAAAAAATGTAAATAGCACAGCAAAAATTGCAGAAGAAAATAAGTAAACTTCATCAAATGATTTATAAGCAGAAAGCTTTCATTAAAAAAAGATGTTGATCAGAATAATACGAGCAAGCTGGTTTCTCCTTACGTATGACATAACCACTCTTAAAACCCTAGACATACAGGTGGAGTCTTTTAGGGTGTGACTTTATTACATGTGCGGTACGAGTTCAATATTATAGTACAATTAGTGTTCATGTGACCACATATTTATTCATAGAGCAGAGACCCCTGGAATTCCACAATGTGCGATATTTCAAGGAAAATAAATTTTTGTCACAGTGAAACTGCTGTATAGTATAACTCTTAAATTCTTTCTAGTGTTCTGAAGTTGATTTATTCAATGGATATTCACATTAAATAACAAGATATCCATGAAGATTAAAAAAATTGAGATAGTTTCACAAAGTAAAAGAAAAGCAGTGGTAACATGGCACATAATGATACACTTCTGAAATGGAAAGAAAATGGTTTTGAAAAAAAGCACCGTGTTTACAAATTGAAGTCATTCTCACAGGCTTCAAAGATATGCATAGACACTTTTCTTTTGTGCAGAATATAAGCAAAGTGTTTTCTTTAAAAAAAAACAAAAAACTTTCCCTATAATGGTCAAATTGGCTTAAAAGTATAGTAATTTCAAACTTGGTTCCAGTTTAGTTGCATTTTAAAATGAATATGTTTCTTGGAGAAAAAGCGGATTTAATTTGTAATCACTCAAGCTACTAGATCATGAATATTTCATTCCTCTAAAAAATGGTGCTAACAGAACAAAAGATAGCAATCTGTTTACTTATTTTAATGATTCCATAGTTTTTACATGTCATAATATCCTTCTTTCTCTGAAGAACTAGCTGTATAGATAAATAGATGATAGATAGATGATCAGTAGATAGAATAGATAGATAGATAGATAGATAGATAGATAGATAGATAGATAGATAAGTAATTGATAGATATACAGTTAAAAGTAAAACTCTAGCTCAAATGTTGCTATACATGGATCCATGTCAGTAAAAAAGCACCTTCAATCTCAAACGCATTAAGATGCCCCTTTGGAAACTAAGGAGATAGATTTGTAAAGCTCATAATTTATTAAGGAGATTAATTTGCTAAAAGTGATTACCTCATTTTGAAACAGGAGACAAAAAATGCAACTGTCTTCTAGTCTTTTGGTCATTTCTTAATGAAATATTTCTTTTTTCAAAAAGCAATTTTATTTCAAATACAATTTTTGATCAAAACCAAGTCTGAGTTAATCAGTGAATAATCATATCAC
Organism: Carlito syrichta; assembly: GCF_000164805.1. Classification (NCBI taxonomy): domain Eukaryota; kingdom Metazoa; phylum Chordata; class Mammalia; order Primates; family Tarsiidae; genus Carlito; species Carlito syrichta. The sequence continues at coordinate 992,725 of NW_007247378.1, forward strand.
TGTGGATTCACACAAACTTACTCATGCTGGGTCTTTTGGAACAGCATCTTGCTGAACCCATAGAATAATTTCTATAGTGTTGACTATATGTAGCACATTATAATACAAAGTACATTTTGTCTGGCTGCAGATAAAAATTTCTAGGTATGACAACACCTCTAATTAGGTTTTGAAAAGTTGTGATTATCTGTCAACAATTATTCACTTTCAAAAACAAGGGTACTTGCATAATGAACAGTTGTATACTTAACTCTTAATTTTGCCCCACATTGTAAAATTAAAAATAAAAAAAGTACTTCTTTAAATTAGTCATATTTTGGTTAAGAAATAGCTAATATCATTATCATTCCCTTAGAGACTTTTGTAAGCAGCCTAAAAATTATAATTGAATATAATTTTTAAACATACTTCCAATAACAGAGAAACACATAAAAATATTTTCAACATGAGACTTTTAGCTGAGAGATAGATGAGGGGTATTATGTATATCTGAACATTTTATTCATATCTTTACAAATCAAATACACTCTACATGTCATGAATTACAAGGAGAGACAACCGAACATTATTATCAGTGTAACAGTTTATGGAAGGTATAATCAAGTTCTAAGTTCTAAAAACACTGCTTGGTATTCCCTTGTTATACCATGGTATACTTTCATGCCATATAAAAATATACAAATAAACCAAAAATTCACTTGTATTAAGAAAGTCATATAAAATTACATGCATTAAAATAGTAATACCATTGTAAATGTTTTAAAACTGGGTGTTTGATATCTATAGAACATTTATATAAAGTAAATCATGTAAAATAAAAAAGGCAGTGATCACTGAGCAGTACTAAAGTTGTTTGACTTGGGTTTGTTTAGGACAGAGTCTAGGTTAGCCTCCAACTATTCTCACCTAGTGGTATTTGTGCATGTATGTAACACTTTTCCTTTGCTTGGGAATGGGACTTCTGTCTTACTTCTAACTAAAAGAATATGACAAAAGTCATTCTATATCACTTTCATGATTAGGCTGCATTATATGTCAAAGAGAAGATATGTTATGTCAAGAACATATTATGCTATATAACTTTTTCCTGATTTCCTAGAGCTATAGAATTTCTTTCAAGCTTGATGAAGTAAATGGCTTTGTTATAGAAGCCCATAAAACACTACAGGTAGACTCTAGGGATTTTGGGTGGCTTCTAGGACCTCATGGTGGCCTCCAACTACAAAAAGCAAAAATTCTGAGCACACAGGTATTAGGAAATAAATTCTGCCAAGAGTTTGGGTGGTAACTACAATTTCACACTGCCTTTCTCTCCTAACTGCCAGAACAAGCTTAAAAGCAGATCATTTAACAGTTACCCAGTCACACTTCCAGATGAGAACACAACTTGACCAATCCCTTGAATGCACACTTGTGAGACTGAGCCGAGGACCCAGCTAAGATGCCTGAACTTCTGACCCCACATAAACTGTGGGATAATATATGTGTATTTGTTTGAGCTGCTTATTTTGTGATAATTTGTTATGAAGCAGTTGAAAACTAATATAATCATCTAATCCAATAATAAAAGACAAAGAAAGCAAAAACAAAATTAAACAAAAATATTATGTACCACAAGCAAACAACTAACTTAAAAAGTCTTATTTGTCAGTCCTGTTTTTATATTTAGTATGTCTAACCTTTAATTTCAAAATCATATGATAGAATGTGTTTAACTTTCTCTTTCACCTATAATTTCTGATTTTTCTGACAATAAATTTACTTCAAGAATATTAAGAATTTCATTTGATATCTTTGTATTTTTTCCTAACATTGTTCTCATTTATATGAGAGGAAGAGAAATAACATGACCTACGGTTAACTTTTTAGACCTTCAAAGAAAATTTGTTATTTATCATTTTATCTTTTTAAAATTATTTATTTTTTTAATTTTATTTTAAAGATGTGGAGTACAATTCAGGGTTAGGTATGCAAATGTTCATTATGCCGGGACCCTTATTGATGAGGTGTGCCCCCCTTCCAATTGGCAATAGTGGGAAACTACCATTTTATCTTAGAGAAAGAAGAATGTTTACTTTATTAATAGCAATTGAAATCGTTATCTTAAACATAATTTTTTTCTTAAATTTAAGTGTTTAATAATATTCACTAAAAATATGATCTATTTAGTAGTACTGAATGCATAACTATAACAAAATCATACACTCTTACATTCAGTTAAGTAATCTCTTCTCACCCATTTTTTAGTTATCACCTTCTTTAATCTATTACTAAATAAACAGATGAATAACAATTAAGTCATTATAGAAAACCAAATGAACAAAATCAGATAAACCATAGGAAGAAAATAAAATCACCTATAATCCAAAACTCAGAGATAACCATCGTTCACAACATGTAATATTATGTTTAAATATTGTCTATGCATTTTGCATTGAAGTTTTAGTAAATCACACTCGAGACAATAATGAGTCATTAACATATTAATGTCTATGCATGTATGTCTATACATTACTATTAGCAGAGCAAGCCATCTGACAGAGCGGTAACTGAAATCTGGATTAAGATTGCTTAAACCATTGTCTGTTGTTGTTTCTCACTTCTTATATAATCTTTGGTAAGGTACTTAACCTATCTCTTCTTTTGTTTTCTCATTTGTAAAACAGGTATAATACCATTAATACCATAGACTTGTTGTAAGGATTAAATATGTAAAAATTATTTATAAAATAGGAAAATATCAGATATATTTTAAACATAATTTTAACAATTAAGATTAATATTATTTGATAATTTAAAATAATTTACTCTAATGGCTTACCAAAATTATGAAGAAACTTCTATTCTTAGAAATCTAAAAGTGCATAAACTCTTTTGCTATTTTTAAATACTACTGACAAAAAACGGTTTGCACACATGCTTTCTTAGTTCCTCAAAAATGAATTTGTTTCTCCCAAATTCATGCAGTATTGTAAAATGCCATTTGAATCCCTCTTTTAGTGACAACTTCTTTCTTACCAGTAGTGCCCCGGGTTCACTTTGCTACTGTTCATCATTACTATAGTTACCTAATGAGTTAACTGCTTACACCTCATGACATCACCCACTTTTTAGTTGTCACCATCTTTTAATCTTATTTCAGAAACCAAAAATAGTCAGAAATGTTTCTCATAGACCTTCTTTGGAATCTATCGGCATAAGCCAAGCCTAGACCTTGGGAAAAATATGTGTCGCCTATTTTTGTGAGGCAGCAATTTATGGGTTCATGAACTGCCTTCCTTCTCAGCAACACATTAATAAATCTAATCCTGTCACAGGAAAAGGCCCATGCTTAGTGTCGTTGGCTGACTAGGCTTTAGCAATACAAACATAATATCTCTTAAGAGCTAAGAAAACATTTCCGGTTTTAAATTTGCGGAGCTAGGCATTATAGAGAGATTTTGAAATAAGAGCAAACATTTATCTCAAAAGAATCAGGTGAAATTGAGCACATAAGATTGAAATGACAGTTTAAAAAATAATAGTAAATGCTACTAATAATAATGGAACGCATCTATTAATAAATGACAATTTAAAAATAACAGTAAATGCTACTAATAATAATGGAACGCATCTATTAATAACTTCATATTAGCCGGGCTCGGTGGCTCAGGCTGTAATCCCACGCCTTTGGGAGGCTGAGGTGAGTGGATTGCCTGAGCCCGCAGGTTCGAGATCCGCCTGGGCAGCAAGACCTCATCTCTACAATAAATCAAAAAATCAGCCGGGCGTGGTAGCGCATGCCTGTAATTCCGGCTACTGGGAAGGCTGAGGCGGAAGGATCGCCGGAGGCCAGCGGGTCGAGGCTGCAGAGGCCGGGAGCGGCCACTGCACTCCAGTCTGGGCGACCGAGTGAGACTCCAACTCAAAAAAAAAACAACTTCATACTTTTGTTTTAAATTACTTTTTAGAGTTAGGTGACCATCCAAGTGTCCTACAATTTTTAATTAAGTTGATATTTTTGGATTTTATAAACACCTAATTACAAGCATATGTTAAATATTTCCTCCTTTCATATATTCTAAGTGTGAATTCAATACAAATTATAATCAATTTTTAGGTTGTGTGGCTATGTTTTTATTGATTATAATATAATAAAGTCTACAGAAATATTATAGCATTAGGCTAAAATAATTTGAGAGCTTTTACTTTTCTTTCCTTCTACACAGTGTTGTTTATATTAGTCAATAATAGAGTGGAAAGTAAATGTTCTATTCATTCTATATTGTTCAAACATTTAAAAATATGACTCATAGTAATAATATATTATAAAACTACTTTTGGGTAGAATATTTAAGATAAGTAGAGATTCTTCATGAAATTCACCAAGGAAAAATGATGTCTGGACTTTAAAGTGAAAATGCATACAAATTCAAGCACTCTTTATTTGCATCTTAACTCTTGCTATTCTTTCTTGCTTTCTATGCCCTAAATACCAAGCACTTAGTCGGTAATTAGTACTTTTACAAGAAAATTGCTTCTTTGCTTCAGTCAGTGATCAGCAATAATTAAAGTAGCTAAAAAACTAGAAAAACAGGCTAGAATATAGAAGAATGTGGTAAATTAATTCCTTAAATTGTTGTTTAAAATAAGCAAAGACACATACAAAGGATATATCCCCAAACAATATAAATGAATCTGTTTTTCTACCATTAAATACTGTTAGCTTAATTTAGCCTTTATTTATTAACTCTTAAGTTTTTGCTGTGAGATTTAACTAAACAAATGATAGAGGGATAAATTTGCTTCATCAAGGAAAGAATCAAAGAACTAACACATCAAAATAAATGTCATTAACCTTGTAAACTAGGTTGATGGTACTCATTCCAAACACATAAAATAATAGGATTAAAGGTTTAGAGGACTATAAAGCAGAAGGCCAACTTGGGAATTATCAAGTTATTCTATGTGGGGCAAATTTTTCAGGAGGAAGAAATAGTCAAACACATTTTCTCTTTTCTATAAAAAATAGATATTTTATTCACTTTTTCTTTTGTTCATTTACTCATTCTTTCAGTCCTTGAGATAGAATAAACATAACAGAAATCAGCAAAACAGAATCAGTCTCACCCCCTGAGAGAAAAACATGAACTAATAATTGTACAAACATACAGTTATAAACCTGAACACATCACAAGGGAAAGAATATGAAACCATTACCCTTAATAACAAGGCATTGACTAAAACTTTTGCTATAGGATGCTAACCAAATTATGGTGTACTTTATAAATTGTGATTAAACAATTCTTCACAATCTTCTTTAGAAAAGACCACTATAGTATTCTGTTTAAAATGTAAAACAATACACTGCAATAAATCATCATTGGAAAATTGTTATTTTTTTAAAGCAAATTGAAATATTTCTAAGGAATAAAAATGTGAAAAGATAACCCAATGGTTTTAAAAATATTTTATTTTTGTTACTCTAATTTAAGTAAAGAACAGAACTCCTCCAGAAGTTAATTATATTTATGTTATTATGTATATATAATTTAACAATAATCTGTGTAGAAATTGCTAGGAAAGGAAGTGTTAATCGCTAATTGATATCTACACTGAACCCACTATTTGTCACTTCTATATAGACTACCTTAGGCAGGAGTAAGGAGAGCACTTCTAACAGAATTTTTAATACATGACGTTAATAGCCCATGATTCTATGTTTATATATTTAATTGTAAACAACTGCTCAATAGTAAACTAACTATGCTGGAAAAATAAATAAATTTGTGGAGACCTAATAAAGAATCTGCTGATTTTTTTGTAGTATAAATTTTCTCACTACAGCCAATTTTAATCTACCAAACTCTGTTATTGAATATGGACTTTAGAAGAAATGTGGAGAAAAAGCTTAGGCAGCCCGTACAAGCTAGGTCCAAAACAGCACTGGTTTCACCTTTAATCATACATCTTAACCAAACTGATTGATTTGTGTGTCCAATTTATTTTTAAACTTATTGCAGTAAGTACAATATTTGGAAAATTGTTTTAAGTAATGTGGGCAATAATATACAGTGAAAGTCTTTAACCTAGGCTCTCTTTTGTTTCTTCTTTTAATCTTGAAACTTATTTGCAAGAGGCAGTCGGTTTTCATAAATAGCAATTTTGCTATTTTTGTCCTGAAAAGTAAAACAAATAACAATGAAAAATAGTACACACACACACACACACACACACACACACACACACACACAACGCTATAGAGTTTTGGCAAGCATATAACTTTTTGGCTTTCTTCCCATAGAGGATAATATTGAGCTACATGTTAACTCTTCCTGACATTAACTCTGTAGATTTTTAGCTTTGAAAATGCTGTCTGGTGCTGTTAAGCTAAAAATATCACAATTTCATGTATCTCATTCCTTGTTGACTGGAAATAGTTTCTAGTAATAATAACAAAAATAGTCCAAAGAACTGTATTGAATAGAGAAACATGTCTAGTACCGTAACATATTTTTAGGAGGCATCCAAATTCAGAGGTTAAGATTATCAGAAGTGAGGTAGCTGAAGGCAACATGTTATCATCATTTAACAAATATGCTGGGATGGAGATCAAAGAAATTAGGAATCATTATCACTATCTCTCTAAGTTTGGCAACAAATTAGAGATAATAGAAAATATATAAACCATACTTAAAAAAAAAAAAAGGAAATGACATTAGACCGAACAAAAAATGAGAGAGAGAAAAACATATAAATGGGAAGTGAAAATTCTATTTTGAGAGATGGAAATGAGGAGTTGTGGATGATTCTTACTTATTAGTTGCAGCTATGTTTAAGCAAGGTAAAAATTTTGTCACGGTTTTTGGAACAACTGAGTTTGCTCATAGATAAAAAAAGGGGATGACATCAGGGCATGGTGGAAGAGGATTATTTCTAAAGGCTGAAAAGATATAGTTTATATAAAAAATGCAAAAAGAAAGTACACACAGGAAGTTTCGTAGGCTGATGAAGAATAAATCACGTGAAGGAAAGATAGTTCCTTCACGTGATTTATGGACAGTGACATTCCAGCATCTGAAATTTGAGATGCTCTCTTCCCTGCTAATGATCTTTATCCTCACATTAACTCTGTGCCACTGCTGTTTGTCCTGAATCTCATCTACTTTCTGATTAGCTTTGGAAATCATCATCTATTCAATCTCTCTTTTTTTCTCCCTGCTATCTAAACTCAATCTCTGTTCTTGAAACTTTTTATAATCTTATTTCTTAACTGCTCATCAGTTTGGCAGCCTGTTGTGTGACTTAGAATTGCTCCCTGTTTTCAGTTTACCCAGAAACAAATGACTCAGTAGAAGAAAACAAGTCTTTCTCTCTGAGAACAATTATATCTGATTAGAATCAAAAGGAGACACAGGTGGATCTGTTGCATACTATAGCCAGAAAGATGGAAATACATTTGCAGGAATATCCTTTTATTCTCATAGATCATGTTGACATATCAAACATACTTTTTCTGTCTCTTAAAATTTTTGATTTGGAAAGCAAAGTACAAATTTTATAACCAAAAATTGAGCAATTTTAAATGTTCATTTCCATTATCTGATTTTCCATTAATTGTCTACCTTCAAGACACGTAGAAGACCATATATTTAGGATAACTGTAAGGCAATTTACACGAAAGAAATTATCCACATCTGTCATGCACTGTGAGGTGTTTTAGATTTTACCCTACTTGAAAATAAACAAGGTAGTATGCCACAGTTTCATGAATGATGCTGGAAGACATGAGACTACTGGGTCAGAGCAAAAGAGAATTTATTAATCATAGTAATGAGTGTAGCTAGAATGTTGTCTTTTTGTGTGTGTATTTGTCCCCTGATCACCAATTTCTACAGGGTCATGTAAAGAGGATCAGATAATATTTGCACACTTGATGGCTTGTATTTCTTAAGAGATACTCTGAGATTAGGGAACTCAAGTTTTTTATAATGGTTGTAAACATGCCTGCCCTTTGCTCTGGAGGAAGACACTATCTTAGCACCAAAGCTCTTTGCTATGCAAATCTTCTTCAACAGATGATCTAGAATAAGATTAAGTCAGTGGCTCTGTTCTAAGATACCCAAAAATATAAAAAACCACATGGAGAGTCATTCCCTACAATCATAAAAGGCAGGAAATATACAGAAAGAAAGAAACACACTTTTAGTCTATTTTTGTGTAAATATACAATATTTCAAAACTGAAGGACAGTTTCTTTGATGTTAAATTTGCCTTTGTAACTTTTCATTAATTTACTTATGATCTTCAACAAATTACCCAGCTTTTA